>NC_140779.1:89758387-90047394 GCF_044657685.1 Stegodyphus dumicola | reverse complement strand
AATAAAATACAAAATATTAAATAAATTTTAGTATCAGCTATTTACTATAATTACTACAATTTAATAAAAAAAGGGTAGCTGTAATGTTTTTGTGTGTGTGTGTGTGTGTGTGTGTGTGTATGTGTGTGTTTTAACGTTTTATTGCATATTTTTTAATAATGAAAAAACAGTGACATATTTTTGTTAAAAATGGAAAGTAAACTCCTTAAAAAGACTGATTTATTAATATATCAACTATATTTAATGTTAAAAATCTGTATATTAAAATTTCAAATGAAACTTTCTTTTGACTTAGGATTTATGTTTTTCTAGGTATGGAATGCTGGTCTGAGGGTTCTCTATGCTATAGGACAATGGCCAGGCAATACTCATGATGCATTTATATGGAGTGGACTGAAACAAAATCTAGATAGTATTTTGTTGCATCGTGCATATCTTTGGGAGATAGTGGATTATATTTTCATTTTATCACGGGAATATCTCTATAATGAGAAGCACAGAAAAGTTCGTGCAGCTATAGAGATCAAATCAAGATTTAGGGTACTGCACGATACTGGTGGAACACTATTGTATTCACAAAGCAAAATATGTAAAATGGTCATATCTGGTGGCCATTTTACATAATATATGCTTAAGGTATTGTGTTGAAAATCCTGAGATTGATGTGTTTGAAGATGATGAGGTGGTACCTTCAGAAAGTTTTCAGTCAGTGCATGTTGAAATTGCATTGCACAATGAATTATCTTTAAATTTTGAAACTTGATAATAAAAACCCAAAGTGGGCAACAATGAACCTCTGGCAAAGGTGAAACCCCCTTCATGGATAATAAAGAATATACACATTCCAGTCACATTAATGTGACCACCACCTACTTTCGGCGTCAACGGAAAATAACCAATCACAGAAGGCATGCGGAAGCACATAGCAGTGGAGCGTATATGAAGAGTGTTCGAGCGAATCAGAAAACATGGTAATCGTTGACGTAATGCAGAAACGGAACAATTTCTCTGAGGTCCAAAAGGGCATGATCATTGGGCTTTCCGGCCAAGAATGGAGGCATTTCTGAAGCGGCTAATTTTATAAACTGTTCACGTGCTGCCGTGGTAAAAGTATATCATGGCATGGCAAAATCACACTATCTAAAATCAGCGATGTGGCAAATGTGGTGAACCACAGGCCTTCGATGACAGATGTGAAAGACGCCCTTTGAGATACGTTCGGGGAAAATAGACCGGCAACCGTTGAGCAACTGAACGTCCAGATGAACCAAGGTGCTACCAACAGTGTCTTCTCAACGACAGTTCAGCGAACGTTTCTGCGTTTTGGCCTCCGCAGCAGTGCTGCACTGACTGCAGCTCATCGGCCTATGCTGACTGAAGCTCATCCTGTGCTGACTGACATCCTACGCAACCTACCCTGATTGCAGCTAATCGATAACGAAGTCTGGAATTTGCACGCCTGCAAGACAACTGGACGTCCACTGAGTGGATAGGATGAGATTTCCAATGGATCAAGTTTTATGCTGCATCAGACGGATGGACGTTGGCGTATACGGCGTGAAACGTTGGAAAGCAAACACCATGCAACAATTTCTGGAAACGTACAATCTGAAGGAGGGAGTATTATGTTCTGGGTGCACTCATCATTGTGAAAGGCACGATGAATCAACAGAAATACGTATCTGTCCTTACGGACCATGGTTACCCCTACGTGCGAATTGTTTTTCCTCAGAATGATGGCATCTACCAGCAGGACAATGCGAAGTGTCATACAGCTCGTAGTTTATGTGCGCGGTTCAATAGCACCAGGATGAGTTTACAATACTCCCTTGGCCAGCAAAATCCCCGAACTTAAACCAAATAAAAAGTCTGAGGGACCACCTCGATTGCGTTTTTCGTGCCATGGATCCTCAACAGTGTAAACTAGCGCAGCTGGCCACTGCAATGGAGTCGGCATGGCTCGACATCCAAATAAACACCTTCAAGAACCTAATTGACTCTCTCTGTGAGACATCCTGCACATCTCACAGCGGTCTACTGTGCGAAAGTTGGTTATTCTGGATTTTGACAGAAACGGAGCGATTTATGGTCACATTAATGTGACTGGACTGTGTATTATGAAAAAAATTACTTTCATAATATATTCTTGGGGACCCACAAGCCATGGTTTATATTTAAACCTGTAACTAAATGCACAACCCTAAATGATTTTAATTTATAATAATAATCCTAAATAATTTTATTAGTCCTGGTTTCAAATGCATACTGACAACTTTTATCATTATTGTTCTTCCCTCTGAATTTCCTGTTTCCATCATTTATGTTTAAAAACTCTTGACTACCAGAAATAACTTAATAGGCTTGATATATATGTATTTTAGTGTTGGGTATGCCAGTCATGATTTACAATAGTAAGTAACTATAAATTAGCATTGCACTTAATTTATCTTAAACTTAGCATTAAGATTTACTGCACCGAAATTCAGTTTCTTCCAAAAAGTCAAATGTTTCCCTTTCGTCCCCTTCCGTGGGACAAGATAGAAAATTTCCATGTGACAATACACATTTAATATCATAAGAACTTCATGCTTATTTATTATAGTATAAATTAAACTGACATATTCTGTCAAAGATATTTAAATGTATTTCCTAAAAACAATTATTTCACTCTATACTGTTTATGTCTTGGGGGTGGGCAAAACAAATATTGGACAGTTCAATTTTCCTCCACCATTCCTGTGAGCATATTCTTCAATTAAGCAGGGTTTTGCTCCAATTCCTGATTAGCATAATATGTAAAGAATAAACAGCCTATGATTTATGCCTCCATATCCTCTTGTATTATTTAAAGAACATACATTTTTCTTTTAATTCTAGATTTTAAAACATTAAAGTAAGGGAAAGATTGTTTGCTGAATTTAGATTTATATCATCATTACGCATTCACTATAATAACTTACTGCATACTTACCTCAGTGGGTTTGCCATTAAAAGAAATACATTTAAGTAAAATCATGAGTGTATAATAAATTGTTTTTCAGCCAAAAAAAGAGAAGGGGGAAAATAAATACAGTTTGATTCACTTAATTTTTAGTACGCGACTCAACATTGTTATTGTAAACTAGACATTAGCCATACTTTAATAGTTGTCATCTCTGTATTTTTAGAACTTCGAAATTAGAATGTCAATTTTATCTGCCATTGCTATGGAGCTGTAGGATATCGAATGTTATTTCTTCAATGATAAAAAGAAATGAAATTTTTAATACCTCATCTCATTCATATAACTTATTAACATAATTGAAAAACAATTTAATTCATTTCATGTTATATCTGAAAATTAAAATTTGTAATACATTGACTAGATTCATACAGGTCTTATTCCCATTTCCTCCAGGAAAAAGATAATTGCTGTGTAAAATGCATAAATATTTTCACGAGACTTATAATAGTGGTATTAAAATTATTATAATGTTTATGTCATATAATGGATCTGTGAATTTCTTTTAAATAATTTTCATAATCACAAAATTTAATAAAATTAAGAAAGTAGTAAATTTTACAATTAAAATATGAATTCCGCACTGCAGAAATATATACAAGAATGAAAACACTGTAATATTTGAAATGCATGATTTATTTTTTTAATAAATTAATAATCATATTTTGATTTTCTATGACAGCAGTCTGATTTGCAACTGATTGCTTATACAAGTCACATATTTCACAGAGTACATTAATATATTCTTCTGCATTTCAATTATTTCCTTTTCTGCAGCTGTAATATCATCTCTCTTCCTTTTTTCTCTTCGGTCTCCTGCTTCGAATAGTTGAGCTTCTATCTGAGGGAAAATTTAATATTCACTCAAATTCAAATATTTTTAATTTTTATATTTCATAATGTAAAACACTTTTTATAATTAATTAAACAAAGAAACTTCTCTAAAAAGGAACAATTCATAATATTGATTTCTTTAACTTTCAATTTTTTTCCCTTTATAATTTTTAAGACTGTTTATAGATCAAGAGGATTTAATGATTATTATTTTAAATTCTTAAAATCTTGTTGTTAATAAAAGACATACTTTGTATATAATCTTCGCAATAAAGAATTGAAATAACTCTTTTGTATGAGAAATATTAATTTACATCTGTTATAATTAATTTATACCAGCGGTTCTCAGCCGGTGGTATGCAAAGAAACAAAATATTTTTAACTATGAAATTCAAAAATCTCATAAAGAAAAGAATAGTTAATAGAAATTTCCTTTGATCGAAATTGACTTGAAGATTTGGAAAATGACACACTTGTTAACTTTTGGCTGAACCGAAAAAAAGAATTTAAAGGCATTTCAAATAAAGCTATCAAATTTGTATTGTCTTTTCGCACAACCTGTTTGGGTGAAAAATGATTTTTTCCATGTTAAATTTGAAATATAAATACTCATCAAAATAAAAAGTGGATCCTAATTTACCATTAAATGAAATAAGAGCAGACATAAAGAAATTAAATATTAAAGTATTATAACTGAAATTTTGATAATCAAGTGAATAATTAATTTAATTAAATTTAATTTTGATAATTAAGTAATCATCAGTTTTTAATCTAATAGTTCTTTATGTGTACATATTTAATACAAAGAGTGTGCAAATGGCAATATATATATATATATATATGTTTTTAATATTTCTATTCAGGAATTGAAAAATAATCATTGTAAAATTAGTGGTAGTCTTAATGTTTTTCAGTTTTTGCTTAGATGGTACACTACAGTCAAAAGGTTGAAAACCGCTGATTTATACCATTAAAGTTTTTCTGTTGGGAGGAAAAGGAAAAGAAGAATGCAGAAAACATTAGATTTTAAGTAATAGATACAAACTTGTCATTCCTAAATGCCATTGCAGATTTCCTCGTGATAAAGGTGTGGAATTTTCTAATGTAAAAAAGAAAAAAGCATAAAATAAGCACAATTTACTCAACAATCTTGACTGAAATATACATGCTTTCAGAGATAGCATAAAGCAAGAAAAGTTTACTCAACAATCTTGATTGAAATATACATGCTTTCAGAAATAATATACAAAGCATACTGCATAATCAAAGTTATGAGTTTATATACTATGAGATACTATACATGTTTATAATATACCACGTTCCTGTACACCTAACACCTCGTCCACAATTTTCTATACAATTCATTAAAGATAGTTCCTGAAACATAACTGACTTAAGAGAAACATGCATACTTCTAATTTATGCACAACAATTTGACAAACATTAATTTCAGGTAATGAGCTACATGTATTATATCAAAGAAAGAATGAATAAGCGTAATTTGCCTTTATCCTACAAATACTTAAAAACATTTACATTAAAAAAATGAATTATACATAATGGTAGCAAATTTTTAATGAAAAATAAAACAAGAGTTGAAAACTTAATGCAGTTTTTGTCAATATTTTACTCTCTTAAAATTTATATAAATGTATAGAAACTTGAAATGCATACCGCATTTGGCTGGAAAACTTGTGGTATTGTACTGCACTCTAGGGAAAGGGAAAAAGTATACAATGAAGCAATCATAAGAATAAAAGATATTTGCATATTATTGAAACCAGCTTAATAAAAGTTGCCAAATTTTCAAAAATGTGCCAAACTCTGGCAATGATTATGCATCAAAATTTTTCAGGTAACATGCTCATGACAATTTTTCATTCAAGCAATGTCACCATTTTCATATGTGTTTCTTATGTTGTATTTCAAGTTCCAATGGATTTTAGATACGAATAGTTGTTTTAGATTAATTTCAGATTTAAAATACTGCTTGTGGAGGTTACCATCAAAAGACGAAGCTGTGTTAAAAGTTCTGCAGGAATAGAACATTTTAGTACAAAAATTTCTAATGGAAACAACTATGAGATGAATTTGGTACATAGACAAGGCATGCAGTATCAAGTTTATGTAATTCTCTGATTTTTTTTTTTAAGTGAAAACAGATCACTTGGCACAAGTGCTAAAAAATTAGACAAAAAATTTCTGGAAAATGTATTTTTTTTTAAACTATCATATAATTTTTATTTAATAATTCAAATTAGTATTTTAAAATTTGTTAAATGTTTTTTTCCTTTGATATGTTTGCCAACTTAGATAAATATTGATAGTTTGGTTATGCTAAAAGCAAGCTGCAAAAACAACGTACTTCTCCTGATAAGTATTTTTCTCTTTTCATTTATAAAGACCACCAAACTGATCCAGGTATTTGTGTTAATATGTAAGTACCAAAAAATATTGAAGAATGCACAATGAAAGATGGCAACCAGTATGGTAAAAGATATAATTAATATATGAAATGAAAGAAATCTTATTAAAAGACGACTTTCATTATCAGCAGAGAAGCATGACACAGTTACAGTAAAGAAATTAAGCTTTTGTTTCTGCACTTGTAGCTTTTAATAGCCAAAAATTGTTTTTTGAAATTTTATGAAATAAATAAATCTGAACATAACTGATATCAAATGAGAATGGGTCCAAACTTTCACTTAAGAGGAAGAAAGTGTACTGTAAATGCACAATATAATGAGCAGAACACAAAGCATAATTTATAAATTAACGTTTACTCTGGATGTATATATTACATTAATATCACATTAGAATTATCAGGGTTTCATATAATTTTTTATTTATTGTATTACATTGAAATACCTTTAATTTCATTTTTATATTTTCCCAACGATGTACAATATAAATCTAAAAATTGCTCTTAACTGTTTCATCACATAATGAATGTCTAAGGGAAGGAATGCCTGCGTGGAAGACTAAGTAAACCTTACTATTCATGTTATACATTGAAAAAATGAAGAAAACACTCATGCAGCCAGCTTTTTCACCTGGATTTAAAGAGAGACTGGGATAGCGGTGTTCAGCAGGCTTATCTGCTTGTAGATAGATGGGCTTATTAATTACTATGTAATTCAAGAACTAGTTAATTTTCATATGGTAAACATGCCTACTGTCACTGAAGAATCATGCATCTGCATTAAACAATAAAAATATAACACAAATTTGAAATGTAAATTAAACTTACTATTAGAAGAATTAAAACCAAATGCTGTAATTTGAAAATGGGAAAAAAATGTGGTTTATATTTGAAAAAGCAAGGATTTTTGTATGAAAAGTAAAATATATTTTACACACACCTGTTGCTGTAGTTTACATTGGAGGGAATTTTCTATAGGATAAAGTAAATAAAGTTGTACACATTAAATACATGTTGTACACATTAAAAGAAATATATTTCTTTCGTTTTCAGGACTGGAACAATTCGTTACACAACACTACAACGCAGTAAACACTTGACCATAAGCTCAGAGAAATCATGGGAACTGATGTTTTTTGTTTACATCGACACGCAGTCTCATTGGATATTGATGTAGTTTATCGGACAAGCTCTCCTGGCACGAGAGCAAACCAGCTCCCCATTGCAATTTTGACGTCATCAGTTACCAGAGCGGTAAAGCGTTGCACTTGAATTCGACTTTAGCAGACGATAGCAGGAACGCCTCTTGCGAGCTAACATTTGCAATTTTGCAGAGCGTTGCAGTTGAATTCGCCCCTAAGAGAGACTGGGATAGCAGTGTTCAGCAGGCTTATCTGCTTGCACATAGATGGGCTTATTAATTACTATATAATTCAAGAACTAGTTAAATTTCATATGGTAAACATGCCTACTGTCACTGGAGAATCATGCATCTGCATTGAACAATAAAAATATACCACAAATTTGAATTTTAAACTAAACTTACTATTAGAAGAATAAAAACCAAATGCTGTAATTTGAAAATGGGAAAAATTGTGGTTTATATTTAAAAAAGCAGGTATTTTTGTCTGAAAAGTAAAATATATTTTACACACACCTGTTGCTCTAGAGGGAATCTATAAAGTAAATAAAGTTGTACACATTACATTACATGTCTGTATATTTCCTTCATTTTCAGGACTGAAACACTTCGTTACACCACACTACAACGCAGTAAACACTTCACCATAAGCTCAGAAGAATCATGGGAACTGATGTTTTTTTGTTTACATCGACACGCAGTCTCATTGGATATTGATGTAGTTTATCGTTCAAGCTCTCCTGGCACGAGAGCAAACGAGCTCCCCATTGCAATTTTGACGTCATCAGTTACCAGAGCGGTAAAGCGTTGCAGTTGAATTCGACTTTAGCAGCCGATAGCAGGAACGCCTCTTGCGAGCTAACATTTGCAATTTATCAGAGCGTTGCAGTTGAATTCACCCCTTAGTATGTTATTAAACATTTCTCAACTCAACTCTGTAGTGGCAAATTCGTCGGCTGCTTTGTATTTGAAATATAGTGTGAATGGCTTGTAGTGATCTTACTTTATATAAGAGGTAGTAATAATGGGTAGTTTATCCGTGTATAGAATGCTTCGCTCTTTATACATTACAAAAGACATCAATAACAGGTAATGTACTTAATGACTGTTTCCGAAATTTATTCGGTTTTAAGAACAGATCCTGTTTCAGATTAATTACGATATTGGTAATTTTTATTTTTCAGGATCCTGATCTCCAGCTTAAGATGCCTGTATAATTTTCAAACCTGCTTTCAATCAACTCCTCTTTTACCCGAAAGAAAAATAAACCATCAAGTCATTTTGGATTTAAAAAATACTGAAAAGATTTGGCGAAAATATAAGAATGAAGAAATTCTTCAAAAATTCCTTATCGAATGTTTTGAGAAAAATGAAAATTCATTAGCTTATGCTACTGATCTAATATATCTTGCATCTGAACGCATACCTTCACCTTTTGAATTTATATATAGCATAGTTGTGGCATTTTTTACATATATTCAAAGGTCTGGTGTTCCATTTTCACCTTCATTAATTGAAAAGACAGATGCACTGAGGGCTGTTATTAATCTAAAAAGTTATCATTTAACACAGTTAGTTTGTAAAGTATTCAAAATTAACGAGAGCGCACAATGTTTTAAAGATTTTATTGACAAACTCTTTCAAGATCAAAAGATTATCGAGGTAATGTTCTTTTTTTCTTTCTTACATATATGCAATATATATACAGAGCGTTTTGAAATTCTGTATTTAGTGTAACATTATTTATCCACTGTTTTCGTTTTAGGCTGCTTATTGTATTCGAGCCTTAAATTTGCAGCAAGAATACTCGATCGAAAAGGTAAGTGCATTGAAGATAAATTTATAAGAGCTTACTAAAAATGTCATTACCTAAAACTACATTCCTTTTCATAAAAGTAAATATTATTTTTTGATCTTATTAATTTCATGTCATAAATATATACAAAGGCAAGCGTCGGTAACCTTTTCTTAGCTGCAGGTCAAAATAACCAAAATGTGTGTATTAAGGAGATGTTGTGGGTCAGTGACATTTTCATTTTTGAAGTCCTTGGTTAATAATGCAATAAATTATATTTAGAAAATATTTAAAATACACCTTAAATTTTGGTGTGCGGCTAAAAAAGGGAAACAGAAAGAATGTTCCCGGAAAATAAAGAACAGAAAAAAAGGAACTCTAAAATATCGCCAATCTGAGTTTGGGAAAACAGCCAAATTCTCATTTAACCAGGAGGGTTATAGAGGGCTGTCTTGCGGAAGTGTTAAGTGTAAGACGCTGAGCTAGCTACACCTTAGCAAGTCACTTAGAAAAGAGGCTTTTTTTTTAAGATGCCTCTGGGAAGATCTCATTTCTCCCACTTCTTTCACACTTTGTTTCGCACCGTTCTGGAAAGAGATCCAGTTTCAGGTTAGGTCCCCCGGAAGAAAAGAATCAATGGGGAAACAGTTTTTCTGCTCTAACGTATTAATGATTACCATGTGTGGAACTAAATGATTTCATCTGCCCCAGACTGAAAACTAACAGTTTATTCGCAACTTAATTTAGTCCTTTATTTATGTTGCCGTTAAAGGCCTGGAATTTGCTGTTTCATAAAATAACTATATGTCATGAATTACCTTAATGAATCAGTTAAAGTATATAAAATTATTGGATTCTGTGATATGACTAGTTATTTTATAGAATAACAATGGCCTAATTGTTATAAAGTATTAGTAAATACCTTCGTTATTGTATTAGAAAATGCCTGATCATTAGCAAAGATGGCATGCGTAAGCTGCTTTATTGAAAGCAGGACTAAGTAGCCTAATTATTTTTATAAGTTGTAAAAATATAAATATAAGTATTGGTGCAGTATAGTTTGTTATTTTTTATTGCTGTTTAATTAATATAGCAACAATATTTATTATTAGTTCAAAGGAGCTTTGTCTCCAAGGGATTATTGTTTTCATTTTGCGATTTTGCGTCAAATTGCTCTGAATGTCCGTTTCACTTTTTAAACTGTTGTCACCAAATATTATCGTCCTTTATTATATTTAAAGAAATTAAATAATGAAAAATCTGCATAAATATACGTATGTTCCTCCCAAACGACACCTAGAGCTATCAAATTTTGAATAACGTAATCCTCTGCCAAATATGGGCATCTGGAAGCTCTAATTTAAAATCAGGAATTTGTTTTATTATCTATTTCATATTTTATCAGACATTAAAGAATTTTTGATTAACAAACTTAATGACTTCAAAACGAGGAATGGCAACTCTGTACGGAGGGAGGGGGAAATTTGTCTTCAGCGCGTGAGTCTGTGTTTTAGAAATTCTAAAGATATACTCATTTAAAAATTATTTTGCGGTATTTCTGTTGAATTGAGTTTTATGGTTTAAGTGCGAAGAACATGATATTTAATAAATAAAGGTAACACACAAAATGTTAAAAAAAGGTCCCTTTGGGTGTAATTTAAAATCTGAAACCTTTCAGATTTTCTTTTTATGTATTCTGTTTTATTTTATTATTTATCAGTTAAACTATCTGTAATACGAAATGTGTTTCTTGAGAGAAAAACTATTTATCATAGTTGTTTTATAAAACAAAGGATTTTTTTAAAGCCAAATTGTATATTTTTTACTTTAATAATCTATTTTTAGTTAATCTACAGAATAACTAGTTATTTTATAAAACAATTAGTAAAGTGCGAAATTATTAATCCATTGTTGTTTTTGTTTCTGTCGTGACTTATCTCCCTTGTCTGACAGTAGCATCAGAACAAGCCCACGAAATTCATTGTGGCATTGAGTGCAAGATTGCGCCTGTCGTTGGCAAGAGCCTTGTGCACTCTAGTGTTGACAGTACGACTTTGCTCAGCTCTGCCCTAAATTTTGAAGGAGGGCATCTTAAGGGAGGGGGGCATGGTCTGAGGGTCTCCCACCGCTTCCCCTCTGCAACTAACCTCTCAAGAGGCCTTTCGGTCGTTGCAAATTTAGAGTGCTCCCATGTCGCACAGACTCTATACATTTACAAACATCCATGACTTTCCCAAGATTTGAACACAGACTCTTTGATACGGCAGTCAGATTCACTAACCACTATCCCAGTTGGGTGACTTATTAATCTTTACATACACTTTAATCAACTAGATAAGTCGATAAAAATGTATAACTCTAGTTAATTAGTTAATTCATGAAATGTCTAGTTATTCTATAAATTATATGCTTTAATGATAACATATATTGCATCATTAATAATGTCAACTGGTAAGTCAGGATTCATGATGTGAAACTTAGCTGAAAATATCCTATTCATATTTCATGCTTTAAAATTTTACCCATTTATGGTGGAATATTTTCAGTTATAATGCATTATTCGTGTCAATTCTTAATGATCGATGGAACAAATCCCAACAAGTAGATTTCGTAGCACTGATCTCATTTTTATAGAAAGCGAATCAAATACGAATGTGTCTTTGAAGAGTCACTAGGCTTTTATGAAGTAAGAGACATGAAAAATGAGCAATGCTCTCTCTGGGACTCGAACGTGGATCTCCCAAATACCCGCCGAGTGTGCTCCCACGTTACATCACAAAGACGTGCAGAAAGGACGTGAGAAAATACCTTATAGCATTATGTAAATATTTGACTAAAGATACAATTTACAACTAAGTGCGTGTGAGCTCATGAATCAAAAGTATTAAATAATACATGTTGATTCTTAGAAATTATAAGTAGAAGAGGATGTCTCAAAAAATTAATCAAATATCGAGTTATTCTGATATTTGAGGCTACCTTTACATGGTCGGGTACGTTTAACATTCTCACCTGTGTGTTCATGAGAACCCATTGGCACAATAACACACGCCTACCAAGAAAGTTTTTCCATTAATGTTTGGGCAGGCATTGCACACGACAACTTAATATGACTGTACATTTTACCCGGTCATTTAACTGGCCACACAGCATCTTACTTGAACTTTGCGTCAATGTTCCTCTAGCCGTTATCAGACGAATGTGCTTCCAGGTGACGGAGGACGGGGACACCTGATGTCTAACAAATGTAAGCAGGTATATGTTCTATGCCCTCCACTATCTTGAACAAGGAATATGGTTCCAGCACGATGGAGCCCCAGCTCACTTCAGCCTGGACATCATGAATTACCTGGACTGAATAGGATGGGGCGGACCAGTTCCCTGGCCACCACGTTCTCCTGATTTGACCTGCTTAGATTTCTTCTTTTGGGGTCATATTAAAAACCTCGTGTATGACAGTTCAGTCACATCTGCAGAAAATCTTGTTGCTCGCTTCTCTGTTGCTGCTGGACATGTACTCTATATGCCTGACGTCTTTTCTAATGTATGCCGATCCGTGCGCCGCTGCTATGAAAATTTTGTATCGCTGCTGGTGGCCACTCTTTTGAGCACATACTGTAAAACTGTTAGTAATTTTTCTCTTTTTCTTTACTTATCTTTTCAGTTTCCTGTGATTCATACATAAAGCTAGCGCTTTAATGTGGCATTACCGCACACACATTTCTATATGAAATCTGCTTATTGAGGTTCCCTTTACCTGCCTTTACATTTTTGACGTATAGTTTTGAACCATCCTGTATGCTAGGTAGAGCCATCTCATGAATGTAGCTCATTATTAATAAATCATCATTTTAAGGAAGTGGATTAAAATTTTACGTTTCTTTTCCATCAATATCATTCTGGAGTTCAACTTATGTCATGTGGTGATTATAATAGTATTTAGTCTGAGAACATTAAAACAATTTATTAGATCAAGCTGTTTAAACTTTTCTTTAGATATGTAGAGGTATTAGGTATTTTCAGAAAGTAGGAGAGATGAAAATCGAGCAATACCCTTGTCGGGACTCGAACCACTGACCTCTCGAATACGCGCTGAGGGTGCTGACCACTACAACACGAAGACATGCTAAGAAGGCGAGAGAAATATCTTATAGATATTCACAGAATGTCATAAAACTTGGGAATGAGAACAGGAGATCACTAGAACAAAAAGGGAAGAAAAAAAGCAATGGAAAAAAATTTACTGATAAAAAAATATTATGGATACAGTCCTTAGAATAATTAGAACTATCTCTATGGTCTCTCATTCTTCAATGTTCAGCAGTATAATTTTTTTTAATGTAAAAGATGAACAGCCTAAGAGATAAATAATAATTTTAAAAAAGCATTCTTAAATATTCGATTACTTGTATAGGATGACTGTATTAATGAATTTATAGTGTAATTGTATTTTTTCCTTTTTATCTTTAAATTGTTTTTAAAAGACATTCTACTTCAGCAGTAGTGATATTTTTAACCCTTAGAATAATTCGTAAAATAGTTTCAAGTTCCTCCCCCCCATAATTTATTGTGTTTTGCAGATTTCATGCTCTTTTCTTCCTTTTTATTTCGTTCTGCAGATGCTTCTGGAGATTCGTTCTTTTACAATCCAGCAAAGAATAAATGCATCGGCAATATTTTGTCAATAAGCACTGCTTGTTTCATGTCTCCAAGTCCCATCACATTTGTGCTTTTTCGTACTTTATGTTTTGTATGTGTATGTTAGAGCATTTCAGGCTCTCTTTATGATGATTGTGAAATTAATTCAATTAATAATCTTATGAATATAATATTTAGCAGTCATACGTATAATTTGCAATTCCAATTTTCCAAGACATCGCAAGGTCCACAAGATTTTGCAAGAGTACTTTGCAGCTTACTCACACTTGAAATCAAACAAATTATAGTCTTGTAAACAATCGTTCAGGAATAATTTAGTCAGGTAATTTTTTTTTAATATTAACATGCAAAATGTAGTACTGATGCTAAATAGTGCATAAATTTGAAACTTCATTTTATTTTAATTATGTAAGGAAAGAAGTTTTTGACTTCATATACATTTACCTTTTTTTATCTCGTAAATTTTGCGGGCAAAAAGTTTTACATTAAGCTGGAAATAAGGTTTATGTATTCTGCAGTAAAGATTTACATTCATTCATATAATGATTTATGTGTATTAAAAATTGTTTTTTCATTTTATGGAAAATTTATGCGGCAAAAGTGAATTTAGAAATTTTCTGCATTGGTTACAATTTTCACCCTTCTGCAGATATTGTTATATAAGCGAAACACATTTTGTCGAATGTCGAATACAGCACTAGCATAAAACAGTATTTGTTTATATAAATGGCATTCCCATCATTAACTTTTGCTAACTTTTTTTAGGATCCTAACATGTTCAAAAATTCAAAATTTTACTGCACTATTACATAAATTATATCCTTATATATTACACGAAGGTGATTAACTGAATACAAACAAAACCAAAATACTGTTGCGTGCGTACGGGTTCATTATGAAATGAATGCACAAGTCCGATGAAAAATGAACAAAAATTTATTATTATCACAACAAAAATTCTTAAATTTTCTCAAATTATCATGCAGTATTACAATATCTCACAGTAGTTACCTTTTAACTACTCAAATGTCCAATAGAACGTCATTCAAAACAGCTAAAGAAAGCTAATCCGCTACAATCAAAAGGAGCAGTTTTCTAAACAACAACAAACTAAGCAACCACTACAAAGTGAGATGTTTTCCTCCTTTTATAAGATTTTAAAATCACGCGCTAGAATTTTCCAGTACTTTCTTGAAATCAAAAAGAGATATTTATTTATTTAATGCACGCGCTCTTGTATTTTCAATTTTCCGGCTTAGCTTTCTTTTAATATTCGTCACGTGCTGCACTGTGCGAGAAATAAAACCATTTAATTTATAATTGAACTAACATTAGCTTTTTAAATACCAAATTCGTAACACTGCCCCCTTCCCAAGGACTGCACGTCCCGGGCAGTACAATCCCTGGACAGGAAGCTAATTTTACAACTGTGGCATAAATGCAACTGGGGCATAAACATTACATTACAATATCAAACAACATAAACAATAAATGCAATAACTAACTTAAACAAATCAGATGCTATCAAATACTAAATACAAAACAAATACTAAATACAAATCATATACTAAATGCAAATCAAATACTAAATACAAATCAAATCAAATACACATTTAAAAACAAAATGGACCATGGTCTTATACTATTTACAATTATTTACATTACGTACTATGGCCATAGTAATGAGCTAATGTAATCTGTCGTAAAGAAAGACTTTAGGATCAGAGTTCGAAGACTTACAGATCCTAACTACGAGGTCATTCAGCCTGTTTAGGACTGTGTGGTGACCATCCCAAGGTGACTGTAATTTAGGCCTGAGTCCTTTTCGTTGAATCGGGTTCCACAACCACACCTTGTTTCCTTTGTAGGATCTATGTCCAGTAGCTCTCATGTTGTATCTGGTCTTCACTTTCTCCGTCGCCAAGTTCACTCACTTTCGTACGGAACGGTGCATCACTTCAAAACGGGCCTGGACATCTTGGATGTGTTCCTCAGGCGATGAAGGCGCATCCATATGGCGATCAAACAGGTGGTCACAAGGCAGACGAAGGTCTCGACCGAAGAACATCTGAGATGGAGAATAGCTGGTAGTCTTGCGTTTCTTTTCAACCCTAGTATGATTTCGGCAGTTTCCCGAGCTGGATCTTTCGGACAAGGCGTCGACATTTCCAGGCGAGGATTCCTCTTGAGGATGGATAGTCATGCCATCAGATGCTGAAAGCAGTTTGTTGTTTTTCAAGTCTAAGGAAAAATTGTATTTCCTTAAAAAGTCTAATCCAAGTATGCATGGATCTGTGATATCCGCCACATAAGCCGTGTGATGGTAGGCGGCACTTCTAAACGTGATGCTTACATTTAATTTCCCAGTTATGTCAATCTTATCACCAGACGCAGTCTGAAGGGTAACACAGGATGGCGTCTAAATAAATTTATCTTTAAAATATTCAGCTAAATCTTTCCTAATGATGGTAACATTAGCTCCTGTGTCAATGATCATATTGCAAGGAACTCCATCGATATTCCCATTAATGGACATTCCGTTAATGTTGCCACTCACTGTATAAATTTTAAGCGCTTTAAAAAAGGTTTTTCATTATCTGGCAACCTCCGTTCCTCGATATGGTCACTAATTTGTTTACTGCGTCGTTGCTGGGAAATGGTCTTATTTTCCGTACCTCGGGGTGTTCTGCAGTTTCTTCATATGTGGCCTTCAACACCGTAGTTCCAGCACTTTAGGATCGGTTTCTTTGCACTTCTGTTCCGTCTCAAGCCACTGACTTGTCTGGTAAAATCATCTGCTTTATATTCCGTACCCTGGGGTGTTCTGCAATTCTGTCTTAGGTGACCTTCACTACCACATCTCCAACACCTTAGAGCCACTTTCTTCTCGCTCCTACTCCGTATCAAAGCGTCGACTTGTCTGGATAAATCATCTAAACGAGCCATCAATTGATCCGCTGGCTCGTGGACTCGCACAGCCCTGACTTGGTAGCGATCTCTACGAGTTGCTTGCTGGGCTGCCTCGAATTTCATGGCGTACACTAAAGCGCTTTTCAGATCATTAACATCCGCCATTCGCAGTGCTTTCTGTATTTCAGGGTCCCGGATGCCATCGATGAAATATTGCAGGGACATGATTTCCCTCGTTTCTCTCGGGCACTCCGAAAAGGCGTGATGTGACAGTCTTTCAACATCGGTGGCGAGCTCCTGAAGTGTTTCGGTGAGCTTCTGTTGACAGGATTTTGATTGGAGCCTGCTATAGTCTTTTAAACATTTCTCCCCAAAGTGCAGGTCCAAGGCGCCGGACAGAGCTTCGAAATCTAACCTTTTGTTTTCGGTAAGAGTCTGAAGGATATTCGCTGCGTCGGCTCTTAAAGAAGCGGCGAGATGACAGGCTTTAGCTTGGGAATCCCATCCATTCGCATCCGCCACGATAGGAAATTGTGTCTTATACACCTGCCAGGAGGTGTTCCCATCATATGTGGATAGCTTCAGAGGTGGACGAGCAGGCATCGGTAAGAATTTAAAATCATCACTCCTGCTCCCTGCCGACGCTATGAATTTCTTTAAAGTATCCATTTCTTTTGCAACTGCAGAAACTCTCTCATCAATTTGTTGTTCGATTTGTTGTTTAACGGAACAAACTCTTCCTTCTATTTCTTCTTTGACTGAATCAACTCTGTAACCTATTTGTTTTTCCACGGCCGAAACTCTGTCTTCTATTTGCTCTTTCACAGAAGAAACGTTTTCTTCAATTTGTCCAACTTTAATTTCGACCTCGTCTTTTCTGCCTTCCATAGCCTCAAATTTATTTTCTATTACGCAGGTAATTTCTCTTTTCATTTCGTCCTGACCTGCTTTCATCTCATCTTTAAGGGATTTCATCTCTTCCTTAACGGATTCCTGGCCCAATTTCATTTCTTCCTTAACGGATTCCTGGCCCAATTTCATTTCTTCTTTTACGGATTCCTGGCCCAATTTCATTTCCTTTTTAATTTCTTCTTTAAAAGATGTTTGGTCGGCTTCCATCTTTTCTTGGAACGCAGCAAAAGCAGTAATGAGCTGTCTCAATTGTTCTTCCATCCCTCTTGTTGTTGGCATTCAAACCCCACTCCTGACACCAAAAATTGTTGCGTGCGTACGGGTTCGTTATGAAATGAATGCACAAGTCCGATGAAAAATGAACAAAAATTTATTATTATCACAACAAAAATGCTTAAATTTTCTCAAATTATCATGCAGTATTACAATATCTCACAGTAGTTACCTTTTAACTACTCAAATGTCCAATAGAACGTCATTCAAAACAGCTAAAGAAAGCTAATCCGCGAATTCGCTACAATCAACAAGAGCAGTTTTCTAAACAACACACACTAAGCAACAACTACAAACTGAGATGTTTTCCTCCTTTTATAAGATTTTAAAATCACGCGCTAGAATTTTCCAGTACTTTCTGCTCTTGTATTTTCAATTTTACGGCTTAGCTTTCTTTTAATATTCGTCACGCGCTGCACTGCGCGAGAAATAAAACCATTTAATTTATAACTGAACTAACATTAGCTTTTTAAATACCAAATTCGTAACAATACTTACATGTCTTTTTACTAATATTTCTAGTAATTTTATTTTTATAAGAAACGGTACCAGGCTTTGATGATATAAGATGACTGAAGGTCATTTGTGCTCTAAATTCATAAAGCATGATGCATAATACAGCCAATTAGTGCTATAGCGGTAAGATCGCTTAACACTGATCGTTTGACTGGGGTTCTAATCCCAGCGAACAAGTTGGTTCCAAGAGAAATTTCGTGATTTTCTTCATGTGTAGAGTAAATGAGAGCCAGATTGCCTTAAAATTCCTCCACAAAGACATCCCTTCTCATAGCCAGATAGCCCACATGTCTTTTATCATGATGCATGTAACCTAAGAAGAAAATGAGGGGAAAATGCAGTATATATTAGCTGGTCAACGGATAGAACAATTATTAATAGATGTAGCAGAAATTATTTCCAGGAGTTCTAAATCGCCGAGAGTTCTTAAATGTTAAATAACTTCAGTGCCTTTATTGAATCTTAAAATTGTGTTGACTGAGTTGGATTTATTGAATCTTAAAATTTGTAATTTGCTAGGAAAGACGAATCATCTAAAGTAGTGCTTACAACAATTCTGAAAATTCTAAATTAGCGAATCCATGTGTGACATGCATGATTAATTACATCAAACACTTCTAATAATTAACGTAAAAACTCTAAAATTGGGGCAGATATTTAGAAACACAAGCTATAGATATTTAGAAATACAAGAAGGTTTGACAGTTGAGGAAAATTAAAAAATATACTAATTGTCATAAAAGATGAACAGAAAATAATTAATAATGTATGAATGATTTTTTCCCTTTCTTTTTGTTTATTTTCACAAATTTTAAAAAATGATTTAAATCTAAAATTTTGTTACTAGGGAAACTGCTATAAATGAAGCCTAAAACAAATCAGCGTGAGAATGGTTTTGCATATGAAACTGAGATTGCAACACGTTTCAACCAGTTTTAACCAGCTTCAGACGTTAAAAAGCTCCATAATTATTATTTGCTCATTGTAAATGCACAAATTTTAAATCTGTCATTAAATAACTTGTCATTTATAACCCGAATATTGAAAAATATCATAATTAAAGATTTTGAATTTTTGCAATAATATACAAACAAAATAATGATCAACAATTGATTCAAGGCTTTCATACGGATACAATAATCCGAATGGAATATAAAAGATTATTACTATTCTAATTTATATTGAAAGTTGTTATACTACCTTGCAAAATCAATATTATATTTTATAAAGCAGACATGTTAAATAAACTGAAATTATTAAATGCCACAAAAATCCAAATATAATGAGCTTTTCTAATGCAACTACTAACAACTTCAAGCAATTTGGGCCACTTGTATAGATGGTTACATTAGAGAGGCAAATGTATAAAAGCCTGTTCATTTATGTTGTAGGAAACCCATTTAGAGTTCGTCGTCATGAGATTCTCTGTAATTCAACGATTTTTACCTTTCAGCTGCTAGTGGTCGAAGGTCATCAAAGTTATTCTCTGAATTTCAAAGTTATCAATCTATGTTTTATTACATGATTATTCATGCTCAGATTTTTGGAAACTAGGGATAAATTAAAAATTGGAATTCTGCATAACCAAGTTAAATAATTTAATTTATTTAATTTTCCGTTCTGATACGTTTTAGGTTCTGAGTACGAAAAGCTCCCACGTATGATTTATTTGGAGCACAATTTAGAGAGTAAAATGAATAAGTTTCTTTAATTTGGTTTGGATTATAACAAAGTGCACGAAAGCTATCTGCCTAAGAGAAGAGTTCTCTTCGTGGAGGGCTTCCTAAGGAAAAATTACTCACAACCTCATTATATGTGGAAAAAACCACGAACAGCCGCTTTCGGAAAGGAATTGAACCCAGGTCTAACTACCAGTATTCAGCAACTTAACCGCTTGGCCGCTTATAAGTTTCCTTAAGCTTTACACATAATTATAATGAATGTAACTACTATGAGTAAAAATCTTTCTAAGATATCCATCCATGTTTCTAGTTGATTTTTTGTATTCTGTGGAGGTAATCACCTTAGAAAGATGATGTTCAGTTCAGGTGTTTATTTATACCTTTAAAAATGCTGGTCACTTTTGGAAGTGATCATCTTAGGGAGGTGGTCGGCAATCATTTTTAGGCTACTAGATGGTCTGGATCTAGGTGGATCACGCACTGGGGCATTGTAAAATTATATTAAGTCCTCTGTTAGACGATCATCCACATTTCCAATTATTTTGATCTTCGGTGGAGGTGGTCGTCTTAGAGAGATAATGCTCAGTACAAGCATTTATTTCTACTGTGGGAAATTCTTTTGGAAGAGGTCGCCACAAGATGGTTCATTGTATATTAAATGTTTAAATCCAGATCACATGGTTATAGGATCCATTTTAATTACATTTTAAAATTTTAATATAATTTTGAAATAAACCTTAATTTTTAATAACTATGATTTTCTTGTTTTCCTATTCAGCCTTAAATGAAAAATTTTGTTTCCTGTGCAGATACGTTACTTTTAATTAAAATGAAATGAGAAAAAAAAATATGCGACAATTAATTAGCTGAAAAATTGAGTACTATTCGTATTGGAAACCATGACTTTAAATTGCATCTACAACTGTTTGTTATAATATAGATTTATACCATAGCTCAGATAAATTCATTTTCAATTATGCGACAGTCAATGTTTTACTAAACCGCAGTTTAAGGCTATAACTACGTGTGGTGCGAGGGGAGTAGTTACTAATGGCCTGACTATGATGCTCGCTAGACAACACGCCTTCACCCGCTGGACACCACTCTGTTTTTATCATAAGGGATAAGTAGCAGCCCACACATCTTCCAATCATTCTCAGAAGTTTCCGTTTATCCGAAGCTATGGTTACTGTGATAAAACTTTTATCTCCCAGCTTGGCGATCTTTCTAAACAAGCCTTACATTTCCCATTGCAGATGAAGGGTGACTTATTTTCTGTTTCCTTATTTTCCGGTGCCCTTCTTTCCGTTCCTTTTTTTCCGGGTGACATTTTTTTCTACAACTTAAATTTTAAACATAAAAATTCTAACTATATTTATAATTATAAAAACATACCTAACTGAATGAACTTTATTTTTTTCTTTGATATCAATGCCTTCCCTGATGCTGAACTTGGGATGTCAATTTAGTGAAATCTGGCTTGTAGTTTGTCATCTTAAGATGAATACAAGCATCTGAATTGTTGATAGTTAAGCTTCTCCTGTTCTTATTTAAAATAAATTTCATGTGTGAAAATAACTTCTTGCTCAAATAAGTTGAATTGAATGCAGATAAAGTAGCCAAGCCATATTTTTGGAATTATGGATTGGCATTGCCATACTCATTAATTTCTTCTTGAAATTAAGTTATAATATTTATATTTAAAAAATAAAAATGCCTGTTCATTACTGCAGCTTTGTAACCAAATAAAAGTGTTATTGTTTAGTTTTGGGATTTTTTTTTTTTTTTGTATTTTTCATGTATATTTCATGTTTTTTGCGTGAGCTCATTTTATATTTACATTTCATAACTTATTTTTTATACAGTCAAAAGTCGTTAATCTGGACTCGTCGGGACTTCGCCGATTCCGGATTATAGATCATCAGTTTAAATCTGATAAGATGGCATGCAGAAATTATAAAATTAAAAATGTGAAACCATAATTTATGAAATAAAGAACAATTATGATCTAAAGGGTATCAAAATTTACAAAAAGAAAAAGCTTAATATTTATTAAACATTTCTTTCAATGTAAGTTGTTTAAGTTGCTTCGTTTCATGTGATAATACTTTCTCTTTAATTCTATTAAACAGACATAATTTCTTGTTTAGTTACAAAGTTCTGCTGTTCAAATCCTATAATTGCTGTGTCGAGAATACCGATTAATTTGTCAATCGAAATTTTTTCGCTTTCTATAACCTCTGAGTCACTTTCTTCACTATCGGAAGCGAATTATAATGACAAGGAACTTGATTTAAATCATATCAAAGGCGGAGTACATCAAGAGGAAATACTACATTTAGTAAGGAGTTATAAGCCAAATAAAATAAAAACATCTGCCCTGAAGATAAGGATAGGGCTGACAGATCAACTTCCAATTCATTGCGCGCCGCGTCGTTTCCCTCCCCCCCGCAGAGCAGCGTGAAATTGATAAACTTATTTCGGAATGATTAGATAATCAAGGGATATGCCTCTATCCATTTTTTGCAGCAATTCCACTTTCTGTTTAATGGACTTTGAAACATACTTTCGCTTTGTAGATCCTTTACGTATTAGTAAATATATATTGGAAATTCTATTTGGCATAATCGAAAGTTCAAGCTTACTTTTATAAAATTGCTCTAACAGTCTGCAAAAAATAATAAGCCGTATCCAATTTGAAAATTAAGGAACAATGCAATCTGCAACATTAACTGTATTAGATAGTTTTAGCTTAGCTTATACCGTCCGTTATACATTAAACGCGCATGCGTAAACGTATTATGCGCATGCACAACCGCATATTCGCAGCCGTAAAGGTCTTATGCGCACGTGTAACCGCCTATGCGCAGAAAGTTTGTAGCTTTGAGGTCCGGATTATGGGTGTCCGAATAAACGACTTTTGACTGTATTACACTTTATTTTTGGAACACTTGAAATTATGAAATAGATCATTTAGTGACCCGCAAGTTGCCGAGGCCTGTGCTAAAGTGTACACGTATCATTTTATCTAACCTTTCAGTCAGTGTGGTTACTTTTCTTCTTTCACTCTCTTACCACTTTTCTTCTTTCACTTTCTGGTAAGAAAGTGTACTAGAAAGTGTAGAAAAGCCAAATAGGTATATTATGCGAGCGGAAGGATTAAGTGATATCTTTCATATTACCATCTCAATCAATGTCTTGTGGTAGTTAATTAAGTGTTAGTACTTAAAGATTTTGTTATGTTTAATACAGTCAGTAATGAGCTATTCCTTTCACATATTTATCTTCACTAATGGTTAAAATTCTAGATTGTTAAGTAGTTGTTGTTTTAAATTAATGCCATTTTTATGAATAAGTTGTTGTTATAATTGATATTTTTAATAGGGAAAATGGTATTTCCTTATTATTACAACTGTCACTTTGTAAATTTGAGATTATCAGTAAATCACAAGCATAAACCATCATCAAATGGTCAGCAGTCCTAACCAAGATGATTTATAATTTGCTCATAATGAGAAGAGCTTCGAGTACACCATGGATTATTGTATTTAATTTTTCATTTAAATGTTTACAATCTATGATTACTCACAATTCTTTTGCACAAGAAGAGCTTTGAGTATTCCAGGTGAAAAAATGAAAATGTTTGATTTATTGAGAAGGGAGGAAGATGTTGCATCTTTTTTTTTTAAAGAAAGATACATTTTACCTTGCATATGCAAAAATGGCCATTTAATAAATCTCTATATCAGTGAAAGCTTTAGATGTGCAATGTGAAAAGTTGCAAGTGAAAGAAAAACATACATTTTGATGGCAGCTCCATTCGCTTCAGGATACAGTCAAAAGTCGTTAATTCGGACACCCATAATCCGGACGGAAAATGTCTTAAACATTTTGAATGTGCACAGCAAACTGAAAACACAACATAGAGCAACCAAAATGGTGACAATTGAAAGTCAGTGAACAAGAAAGACTAGTGCGCATGCGCGGGACGCTTACCACAGCGCTGCAACGGCGCTAGAATGAAACGGTACTTAGTTTCCGAATACGCTACATATATTCTTACGTGACCATCAACAAGATGTAAAAGAAATTGGGATTCATTTGACTAGGCAGCTCTTTTCCATAGCTCTATGGTCCAATTATGATGTTCACAGGGCCTTATTTTAATAAAGACATATTCTTCCCATTTCGTTAAAGTTAGTATCTGAAAAAGATGTTTTAATTACAAAGTTAATTGACAGTTATATTCTAGATTTTTCATCTGACTGATTGTATAACATTTTTCAACAAAATGACTGTAATAGAAATTGAGTTTGATTTTAAATTTAAGTCAATTTTTGGAAAAGTAACTACTTGATTTTACAATCAAAAATGTGTGATATGTGTCCAAATTTAACTCATTCAGTGTTCATGTACATCAAATTTTATAAATAATTACATTAACAAATTTTAAGATAGTTTAAAAATTTAAAAAGTTTTTATATTTGTAAATCATTAATGAGTTAATTATGTTGTCATTCTAATAATGATTCTAAATATTAAAATTATATTTTTATTTATATTTGAATTTAGCTGTGAATTAAATTTTATTTATCTGTGGAAGATTGCTATGGCATAAAATTATTGCTATGGCCATAGCAATATGGCATATGGTGCCATATTGCTATGGCATAAAATCTGAGATTTATGATTTTATTTTAATGCCCAAGTAAAATCCGTCAAGGAAAAATATGATTTAATTTAAATGGCCATTTTTGTTATTTTTGGCTAGCAAAGAACAGTAAAAATGATAAATTCAAATTGAAATTTTTTGGTTTTGACTGAAGTCTTGTCTTTTTAGTTCAGAATATTTGAAATTGAACTCCAAGGCTGTATATGCTATTTTAGTTCTACTAAAGCAAATTATTTCTTGATATAAAACATCATTTGTTGTTGCATACAAGTTTTTGACTTTTCAATTTAGTAGATATTCCTAATTTAATCTTTTTTCCCTGATGAATACTGACAATAATATATTTTATAAAAGTAGCAAAAATCACAATAAGCATAAATGGCAGCATGAAAAAAAGGTTTTAAATTCTGAGGATCCTGTTCTTTGTGAAATTAGGCCATTGATGTTAGAGTTTAAAATTAGTATACTTTTTTCTTGTACCTCCTTGTTAAATGTTTTATCTGATTTTTGTAAGCCAGAAAGTAAGTTATAAAAATTCTTATGCAAAATTTGGTTGGTCTAATTGATGATTTGGTTGGTCTTTTGATCTAATTAGTTTTATTATTTATTTTATTTCCTAGGTTGTCTTTCCTCTCTTATTTAAAGAAAAGTTCCATATAATCACTAATTATCTTGCAAATAATGCAGATTTGCAACTGGAAACTGCAAAAAAACTTGATAGTCTTTTAGATGTAATGCAACCAAATGCAAGAAATGAAAATTATCAAATTAGCTCTAGAAGAGTTTTCAAGATTTTACAAACATTTATTAATGTTTTTAAAATTTCTCCAGGTTTGTATTATGTTATATATTTGTAGATTATATGTAAATGTGTGAATGACCGTTTATTTAGAAAAATACTGCTTCATAATTTATTCCAAATAATCTGAAAAGAACAGAAAAGAGATTTTTTTTTTTCAGTTTTATACTGGATATTACAGTTAGGTATACATTTCATGGGAACTGCTAGTAAGAATTTCTGTTTCTGTTATCTGATTTTTCCATGTTAATTTTGTTTTTAAGTATATCTTTGTCCAAATAACTGTAAAAATTTAAGTTTCAGCTTTTTTTTTTTTTTTTTTTTGTGTGTGTGTGTGTGTGAAGGTTTATTATCAAGTGTTCATTTAATCGCAATTTTATGCAAAAATCTTCCATGTTAATAGATTTGTATATAGCATGCAATATCTCAGTTATTTTGTATTCTTTTGTAGGAAATAATGGTCTGCAATATCATTAAAAATAAAGTGGGATAATTATTTTCAGTAAAGAATGCAAGATGATATTCAGTTACTATTAACTGTTATCATTATTCAAAATCAATGTAATTTTTTTAAATTATGAATTGTATAACCGAACCAGCCTTAATTGTAAGAAGTGAAAGCATGTGTTAATGTATTGCATATAATTTGCTGAGCTATAACTTGCTACATGAAATTTGCAATGCAGTGATGTGAATTATGAAAGACTAAATGTACATTATTTGTGCTGTTTGAGAAAATTAATTAATGCATACAACTAATTTTTTCCTTTCTTCAAATATCTTCCACTTGTATCTAAAGAACTATATATAGATTTTTTTAAATTACAGCATTGCATCATTCAAGATAATATTAATGGTTTGTTACACAACATAATAATAATATATGTAAAGTTTTTCTCCTTCCTTATCATATGCCATTGTGGTGTATCTGGAAAGTATGTCTTGCTAACAGTCAGAAGATCCAAAGTTTGAGTCCTGGCAAGGGCATTATACATTTTTCACGTCTTCTGCTTCAACAAACCTAAGTACTCTTTGAGTGGTGCTAAACTAAAAAGTGGAGAACAATAATTCATCAGTATTTGTTGATTGGATCCCCTCCATATTCACCCTTTAAGTGAGAGAGACTGTAAGGTTTTCTTCCTTCTTTCTGCATATTTTTGTGTTGTAATTGAAAAACACCTCCATCTGCAAATTGGAAGATCCAAAGTTTGAGACCTCGCTGGGGGATTGCACATTTTTCGCGTTTCTTGCTACATGCAAATTAATTTTTTTTCAGTAAGCCATAAATAAATGGTTGTGTGATTATTTTTCCATTTATATTAGGGAAGTAGTGAATTTAAATAAATTTTTATAATTTAATAAAGTTTATGTATCATTTATTGTTTATTACAATCTATTTTAATATTGAACTTTGGTATTTTTGTTGTTACTCAGAAAATTATTTTCATTTCAGAACATTGTTCAAATTTGCATTTCATCAGAAGTAAAAGTGCTATCAATATTCTGATTAATAAAAGAGCACAGGTAAGTTCTAACATTATTATTAGATACATGAAGGAATTTGTTGGGAAAAACTTAATATAAATATATTCTAGAGATTTATAGTGTTAGTGTAATAACTAATTTTACTGTGTTAATGTAGACTTTTTGTATATATTTATTACTTTTTCTGTCATAGACACAATTATGTTTCCCAAATTTTTAATTTTAGTTTTCCTATTTTTTAAACCAGCTCACATCAGCTGTGATCTGTTAATTGTTTTATTCGATGACCAAATGTTTTGCTTCCAAAAAAACCTGTCACGCCTTTTCTCTCTCTCTCTCTCTCTTTTTTTTTTTTTTTTATTTTGTTGTTGTTGGAGTGTGTGTTTGTGTATGGAGGGGGGCTTTGCTATACAGAGATTATATCATATTTCATGAACTGTCAGAAGAATGAAACACTATATAAGCCAGCGGTTGCCACCTAGTG
This sequence comes from Stegodyphus dumicola, assembly GCF_044657685.1. NCBI lineage: Eukaryota > Metazoa > Arthropoda > Arachnida > Araneae > Eresidae > Stegodyphus > Stegodyphus dumicola. The sequence goes on along the minus strand of NC_140779.1, from coordinate 90,019,809 downwards.
GTCCGTGAAAACTTTTTGATGGTCCACAGAAAAATTGGGACATTAATTACATTTTTATGAAGATTCAGTTTAAAAAAATGATGAGCAACAAAACCTATTATGGAATATGGATTATACGTTTAAAAAAAAAATTTAGCTACTACTTTTCGCAAAATTCCTTCTGAATTTAGCGACTTTTTAAGGTGAGAATTGGCATCCATGGATATGCTGCTGTTATCAATAATAGCACAAACTGGAATTCTCTTTCTTTTTGAATTACAAACATATGCTATTGTAGTCATTAATAACACAGTTTTTCTCTATGTCAATAGGCATCTTGATGGATTTTTATAAAAACCATCTACATTCTTGTTTATAATTGCATCACTGGAAGTTTCCGTTTTTGTTTTGTCTAACTGTGAATCGAGGGAGCCATTGATGAGTAAGCGATGATTATTATGTTTACAATAATTAAAAATTGGTGGTATAACACTGTCAGTGGCAACACAAAGCAATATCAATAATGATATTGCTTTGCATTTGCCGGTTTGTTCTTGCTTTTCGTGAAGTTCCTTTTCAGTGATATGGAATTGTGAAGCTTTCTGTACAAGAAGGTAAGATTGTTGTACTTTTTATGTAATTTTTCAATGTGAACGAAATATGTGTAGTTGGCTGATTATTATTGTATAAATGAATTTACCTTTTTTTTTTTTTTAATATTCATATTAGTGGTCCACCAAATATAAAATTATATATGTAGTAGTCCGTGAAGTTCTAAGGGTTGACGATTGCTGATATAAACTATACTTCGAAACTTCAAAACTGTTGTTCTGGTTACAGAGTTATTGGGTACTTTTGCTTGGAAATTTGTAATTTTACTTTTGCTTGGAAACGTATAATGGAGAAAGATTTGGTAACTGTGGTAGTAATTTGATACAATTAGTTTTTCTCTATTTCAAATGGGAAATGACAGTTGCTTTTAAATTAGCTTCATCCTGGACTACAACTTTCTGGTGCTACATAAACTCCACTAAATACAACTTAAAATGGTGCCTTTCAGAACAAGAGATATAGATGTCCTTATGTTTCTTGTTCCACCATTTCAAAAAATCCCATACCTGCTATATATTTGCATATGAACTTCAGAATGTAGATCCACAATTCACTTTGTAATTCACTTTGAAAAGTTCTTTAAGCTTTTTGAATTTTTTTTCAGGGTTCGTACAGTCCTTAAAAGTCCTTAATTTTTTCAAAAATGAGTTTTGGTCCTTAAAAGTCCTTAATTTTGGCCAAAATGATTTAACAGTCCTTAATTTTGCTCATTTGACATTTCTTATCATTTTTAATGATTGCCATTCTATGTGTGAATTGCGATTTCTCATGAATATGGAATTAAAATTGCACGGCTCTTAACCAATCTGTTGGCGGATTTGCTTTGCAAACGATTAAAAAAAAAAAAAAAAAAAAAAAAAAAAAAATTAGCTACCCGAACGAAAGTATTGGTGTCTGATTGGCTATTCACCCAATTTTTCGAAACAGGTGTTATCCATAAATTTAGGAAGATTGTGATGAAAGCGTGAAGCCGGAAGTTCTTTAAGAGGCGAAAGTGATGATGAAGGTGCTGGAGAAAATAAAAGGTGAGGATTCTGAAAATATTTGCTAAAATTAGAGCAATTCCAACCTGGAAGGTCACAACCCTTCCGACGCCAATAGGAATGAGATGCCTGGAAAGTGCATTTTCAATAAACTGTGGCTTCATCAAGCTGACTACAAAGATATTGATGGATGACAATCCTTATAAAGTTAAATGTGGTCTTTGTTTGAAACAAATTGAAATTTCTATAATGGGAGAGTCAGCGCTGAAAATTCACATGAAAATGAAGTTTTGTTTTATCATTTCAATTTGTTTTTACACGGTTTTGCTTAGCTTAATTTCTGTGTTTGTTTCAATTAAGCCATAAATTAATTTTTTATCACCTTCTACGGAGTTTATTCTCTTTTTCACATACTATGGATTATCATATTATATATGGGATATCAGGATTATGAGTTTATTTCTGCAGAGGGTCTGTTATCGATTTCGCGGGAAATCTGTTGGCTCCATTTTGATTTTAGGTCGCCAAGGGCAAATTTGGTAACATTAGCCGAGAAAAAGTGAAGTTCGGAAATACGTTTTGAAACTTCAATAGACAATTAAGTATTTGGTTTAATCCTGTGCTGTTGATAGTAATGCATTATTTTTGCTAATGGCGATACAATTTAGTTGAAAACAACTAACTAATTAAAAATTTTTTAATATTTTTAAAGCTGAAAACAACTAATTGAAACTAATTTTCCTGAATTAACTAGACGCAAAATTAACTTTCATGAATTACTAAAAAGTTATTGGGTAGAAGTTTAACTGAAGATATACATTCCGTATATATATATATATATTTATACAATACAAAGTCCGAGGTCGGGACTTCGGCGATCCCAGATTTGAGATTTTTCCGGATATTAAATCATTTTAAATCTAATAAGATGGCACGTAGAAATTATAAAATTGAAAATATGAAATCGTGATTTATGAAATAATGAAGCATTTATGATTTAAAGGGTATCAAAATTTACAAAAGAAAAGAGCTTAATATTTATATGTTTACTTTATTAAACATTTCTTTCAATGTGAGTTGTTTGATTTGTTTTCTCTGCTGATACTTTAGACTAATACTATAGACATATAATTTCTTGTTGAGTTATTAAGTTCCATTGTTCAAGTCCTGTAATTGCTGTGTCGAGAATTCCGAATAACTTGTCAATCAAAATTTTTTCTCATTCGGTAACCTCTCTGTTACTTTCTTCACTATCGGTAGCTGTATTTTCTGGATTTAGAACCATACTACAGATTTCGCCCTCCGTTAATTGATTGATGATTGGGGCATTGTCATCGCAATGAAAAATTTCTGTTTAACTTCCCTAAATTCTGCCGCCTGGTGCGGCCATGCGAGCTCTGGCGCTGGTTCTGGCTTTATGTGAATAACAAATCAGTTATTCTTAATTCAAATAGCACTAAATATAATCGTTTGTCCTATGAGTATCATTAACAAAATCTATTTTCAGCATAAGGAAAGAAATTTCTGTTAAATCTCCCCTTGTCAACATTTTAGCGCATTAAACTTAAATCTGTAATACTCTGTTATTTGGCATCGCTGCATGAGTCATCACTCAAGTTGTCATCCGTTGATAAAAATGCAGTGATGAAAGCAAAATACAATAAATAATGATTCGCGATTTCGGCATCAAGGATATAAAATATTAGTTGGTGTAAAATTAACAAATGTTTCGGTTTGAGATTATGCCAAGCAGATACGCAGCTATGGAGTCAAGTTACTAATCACACAAATTTATGCTAAAATAATTATTTCTTCAATAATGAGATATTTTATTTAGCGCCAAACTGAGATTAAGAATCGGGATTTCCGACATGTTTTTTTATGATGAGGAAAAAAATCTAATGCGCATGCGTAAAGCATACCCCTTCCCTCCAAAAAAGCCCTAAAAAATTGGTTGGTGGTGGCTTTGAGGTCCGGATTTTAGATCATTCCAGATATTGGATATCCGGATCTCGGAATTTGTACTGTATATATATGTAGTAAAAAATGTATATTTTCAGTATACATTTCTTATTATATATATACAGATATAGATACATTATATACATATATATGCAATACTTAATTTTACTAATGCCTTGCATGTAATGCCCCTTTTAGCTGCAAAATATCTTTCCCTTCTCAACTGCAGAGTTTGTTCTAACAGTATCATGAATTTTGTCAAGTTAGAAGAACCATCTACTTCAGGAAAAGATGTAACTGCTAATTCAACATCAATAAGTGTAAAAAATAATAAAATAAATTTTTTTCTTTTCAAATCTGAAGTTACAGATGCAGAAATATTGTGGGCTTTTAAGTGCATCAAAAGCCATTATTCTTTTAAATCGTGCGATGATATTGGGCCTTTATTCACTAAAATGTTCCCGGATAGTTCCACTGCAAAATAGTTTTCATGTGGTGAAAAGAAATGTGCTTATATCTGTTATTTTGGTCTTGGCCCTTATTTTAAAACTTTGTTACTAAAGCATTGTAAAAATGCTGAGTTTTTTACATTACTATTTGATGAGACTCTTAATCTGACAAATCAAAAGAAGCAACTAGATATTTATGTGAGGTACTGGCATCACGAAAATAAGGTCAGAACTCAGTACCTTACTTCTGCATTTATAGGGCATGCAAAAAGTGAAATTATTTTATCCAAATTTTATGAATGTGTTGAAAAACTAGACTTGTCAAAACTCTTACAAATATCGATGGATGGTCCTGCAGTAAACTGGAAATTTTATGATTTATTGCAACAGGACTTGACAAAGGAATATAACATTCAATGCTTGACATTAGGGACATGTGGTTTACGCATTCTTAACAATGCTTTCAAGCATAGAATGTCATCCACTGGCTGGGACATTTCATCATTCTTATCCTCCTTATATTGGATTTTTAAAGATTCTCCTGCAAGACGTGAAGATTTTTTAAGTATATCTGGCTTAAAAAAGCTACCTGTGAAGTTCTGCTTTTACCGATGGTTGCAAAATGTCCCAGCAGTTGAAAAAGGCATTGAAATATGGGATGACTTGCTACTGTACATTAAAGAAGTTGAAATGGGGAAGTTTAAAAAAAAATTCATCGAAATCCTTCTCAAATATTTTGGAGGCAACTAAAGATAAAACATTTCTTATAAAATTAAATTTTTTTTCTCTTTCTGTCGAAAATATTATTGCCTTTCCTTGAATATTATCAAAGTGATAAACCACTTATTTCCTTTTTTGCTGAAGATATCTTAAAACTTGTAAATGATTGCCTTCAGCACTTTAAAATTTTGAAACTAGAATATTCAAAAATAACTAAAGCAGAAAATCTTTCTAAATTTAATTTTAATGATCCAAATTGTTATAATGATAAAAGTGAAGTTTATTTGGGATTCATTGCTGAGCAGTTAATGAATGATAAATGCCGCAAGAAGGACATTTCGCAAGCTGAAAGTTTTGCATTGAAACAAGGTCAACAATGTGTCTTAACAATAGTACAACACTTAATGTCTAAATGTCCAATAAATTATTCTCTTATTCGAGATGCATCTTGTATAGACCCGCGATTGGTGGTTAAAAGTCCAGAAAAGCCCAGAACAAAATGAAAATAGTTCTAACGGTATTAATGCAGAATAAACGTGTTTTACAAGATGATTAGGATGAAATTCTGCTGCAGTTTGGAGAGTTTCTAGACAAAGTAGTTAAGACAAATTTACATGAATTTTCTACTTTTTATCCTCAAAATCTTTCTCTTGACACATTTCTCACTTCTTATTTTCATGATTTTCACTATTCAAAAGTATGGAAAATAGTGAAAATGATTCTTATCTTGTCACATGGACAGGCCTCTGTGCAAAGGGGCTTCTCTGTAAATAAAGCAATCGAAATTGAAAATTTAAGTGACTCATCATACATTTTTCAACACACAGTATTTGATTACATAAAATTTTCTGGAGTTGTTCTTAATATCGAAATTAATAAAGAAATGAGATCAGCAGCAGCTTCTGCAAGGTCTAAATATATGCAGTATTTAGAAGAACAAAAATCTTTAACTAAATCTGAAAATTCAAAGAGGAAAAGAAATATCATTGAGGAAGAAATTGATTATATGAAGCAGAAGAAAAAATTTCTTCAAAGGGACATTAAAGATATTAATGAAGAAGTAGATGCTTTAGCAGATGAAGCTGAGACCAGCATGAACATTGATTTGTTTATCAAAGCAAATGAACTTAGAAGAATAGTTAAAGAAAAGGAAATAGACATAAATAAATTAGATGTTAAAATAGCTGAAAAGATTTCAGATTTAAAAAAAAGCACAAATGTTTTGTATCTTTTATTGTACAGTTTATTATTCTAGTATCTTTCAAAAAACCAAGGAAATAAATTGTATGTTTACAAATCAGTTATTTTAATCTGCAAAATATTCTTACATTGTGATTATAATAGTAGTTGACTGTGTTTAAATAAATATCAAATAAGTTAATAATAATCATGTAAATCTCTAAAATAGTGACTGTTATTAGTGTAAAATACACTTATACATGTTTTTAAAGAAATTATGTTCCTAATTTAATGTTATCTACTTCATAACTTGTAGGGAGTTAGTTTAATTTTCAAAATTGTTTTATGGTAAGTATTAAAGTGAATTTAATAATAGTGCATAATACACACTTCTGTTAGTTTCTTAAAGTGAAATTACAAGCATGAAGTCGGTTGTATGGATAATTGCTTTATTCTATTTGTCTTTTTGTTTGCAGGGTTGCCACGCTACCTGGAAAACCGGGAAAAGTCAGGGAATTCGAAAATTGACCAAAATATTCAGGGAAAAGTCAGGGAATTTAAGTATTTTTGTCAAAATCTGGAAAAGTCAGGGAAGTTCATACAACGATCCCGCCAAAAAAAAGCGATTTTTGCGCCGACGTCGGAAGAGATAACTTGTTTGGCGAATTATGTATCACGTGAGTGTCATTCGGGTAGCTGGCATAGAGCCAATTTTCGCAGCTCCAATTTGATTGTCTTTTAGAAAGGCAAAGCAACTTTTGGTTTCCAGTATTCTCGAGAATCGCATGTGCAGTGCATGAACTAAAGAAAGTACCTGTTCTCGTATGAAACAAAATGGGTTTAATCCTAGTATACGGTACCATGGAGGTTAGAATCAAAGAATATGTATTGTAAAGAAGGAAAACCTCTCTGCAACAGACGTGGCTCCGTTCAATCATAGAGGAAAACAGCTGTGCATGTCTGATATATCTGTTGCCAAAGCTCGAAACCGGTGTCGAAGTCCGAAGGTCACGTTATCAAGAGTTCATAAAATGAATATCGTTTAAAATTTCTTTAACGACTTGCGCTAAAAGGACGTGCCACGCACGTCGAGATGTTTTTGTCTCAAACCGTGAGCGACGTGAACACCACGTCAATAAGCATTTATCGCAAAAATGAAAATAACGTGGTGCACACGTCGCCTAACAACGAGATTGTTTATTTCTCGAGTTACAGCTCTGGATTGCACTCGCAGATGCGGAGCGGCGTAAATGAGACACTTTACCGCTTGTTATATTGTAGCGCACGGCACCGCAACCGTGAAGTTTAGTCTTAGCGCAAGTGGTTAAACTCTAAAGGAAAAGAAAATATTTTTTGGCGCAAGTAAATTAATTCATGGATTAGTTATTTTCAGGGGAAAAAAAACTACGAAAATCCGTTTTTAAAATTATTGCGTGGATTTTTCGCAATAATTTTAAAAACGGATTTTCGTAGTTTTCTTTTTGTCAAAGAGCGTTTCTTCTTAACACGTGTTTCTCAATTTCCTGTACACATCGCGGAGAGGGAAATTCTGGCCGCCAGGTTCCGTCGCCAAATCCCTTGGCAAATTTTTCCTCCGCATTCTAACGGCGTAATAGCATTTTACTTGTATGGAACTTTTCTTCTTTACATAGACGTTCTTTGGTTAGAATAATAATGAGATTTGGCGACATCATGATGCGCAGTAAACGGGTCATTTTGGTCTTGGCGAGAATTTTCTTCAAAATCGTGCCAAAGCCTTACCGTATACTAGAATTTTACCGCAAAATCTTTTTAAACCTTTTTTTTTTCTTTTTAATAAATACCTTGCCATTTTGCAGTAAAATAAAAAAATAGTAATCAGTCATCTAGGCTAGCCATGTAATATAACTATATTCGCTAAAATATCGTTGATTATTCTAATTCAATTTTTAAGTAATTATTTTTATGTTATTCATATAATTTAATGTTGCTTCTTCCCTCTAAATTTATTTATTATTAGTAAATAATATTTCCAAATTTCAGGAAATTTTCTCCGGCATAATCCTGAAATTAATTATAGCAGTCTGATGACATACCATCACGAAATTTAATGCACATATTTTTTCCTTATGTATGCTGCGAAATAAATATAAAATACCTCAATTTATTAAAATAGATTTCTTTCTTCCGTTTAGCTGCAGAATGTCTGAAAAAAAAAAGCCTTATTTTGTTCCAGATTGGGAAGATTCTAATCTCAATCTTCAGTGGAGAAAACAACTATTATAATTATATTTGTGTTTTCAAGTGTTAAGGTGCCTTTTAAGAACATACCTCACGCAAATTAAATTTACCTAAAATCTAAGCTAACTATTTAGCATTGCGTTGTGATTTATAAGGACCGGATTAGCCTCGTGTTGAACTGGTGATGATCATGAGTAATAATTAAATAAAACATACATTTGTTATCCAATGTACATATCTTAAATTTTATTAAGTGGAAAACTAAACAAAATTATCAAACAAAGTATACCAAGAATAATTAAGAATAAATGTCCTCTGGGATTTATTGAATAATTAAGTGAATTTGCTACACAATACAAGTAATACCATAATTAATTTACCTCTTAGCACAGCCAACGTACATTACGCAGATAGACTGGAATTTTCTTGAAACACACCTGGAAAACCTGGAAAAGTCAGGGAATTTCATTCTCCTGTTTGAGTGGCAACCCTGTGTTTGCTGATAGGTCCTTAATTTTTTCTTTGATGGTCCTTAAAAGTCCTTAATTTTCATGTAAGGAAATGTGTACGAACGCTGTTTTTGTTTTGTAGCTAGTCTAGGAGTTAGAATTAATTGGTGGTTCCTTTTTAAATATTTTCTTTGATTGCATTTAATAAAATTGTGGCTTTTCAGTTGGGTACTGTAACAAGAAAGGTTTCTTTAGTTTCTCAGCAAATAATGCTGAATATCCATTGAGATGGCAAAATGCAGCCAACATTATTTTTTTCTTTTCGAGAACACTTTTGCCAGTCTCTATGATTAAGCCTTATCCAACTATTTTTTATTTTCATGATTCTGCATCTATTGAATTGTTATTTTGATCTATTGAAATAAGGATATTTTTTCATCTTTATATTTTATATATTATTATTATATTTTTATAAACATTATAGAGCTTGAATTTTTGTGATTTTTAAAAAGAGTTGTTTTAAATTTTTAAAACACAAATGATATATTTAACAGACTAAAAGCAGAGGGATAAAATTAAATATACTGTAATGAACTGTAATATACTGTAAATACTAATAAAAATATTGTAATATAGATGTACCACTGCTATTATACTAATTTAATAGTAGTAATTTAATAGTATTAATAGTAGTAATTTAATAGTATTATACTAATTAATAGTAGTAATTTAATAGTATTTTAGCATTAGCATTGTACAGCTAACATATATGTTTTATGTTCATAAATTGTAATTTTGATTATACATTTCTCTCTCTTTTTTTTTTTTTTTTTTTTTTTTTGATGGCTGCCTAAAACTGCTTTCCTATATTTCACAGATGTTATATTAGCATTTATTGGAATTTTAAATGATGTTAAGGTTCTTGCATATTTATCCATTGTAATATTGCTGTTGGTCATAATTTTTTATTTCTCTTTTAGCAATCGATTTCTGAAACGGTGTGGGAGGAAATGGTGACGGTAAAATTTATTTTTCATTTTTGTGAAATATTTGAAATTTCAATTAAAAATCTCTATAAAAATAGTTAAAATTTTTTATATTCAGAAATTTTTATTGCTTTCATTATATAAATGAGTTATTCTGCTTTAAATATGAGTTTATACATGTTAAGAATAAATCAGGGTTCATACGGTCCTTAAGAGTTCTTAAAAGTCGTTAAGTTTTTTTAGAATCAATTTTTGGTCCTTAAAAGTCTTTAATTTCGGCCAAAATCATCAGATAGTCATTAATTTTAATCGTTTGAAGTTTCTGTCTTGTTTTTACGACTGCTATTTTAAGTGTGAATTATCATTTTGGAGGAATATTTTCGGCAGTTCACTGACAAATATGATTATCTCTTGAATGGGTGAATGGGTTATAATTTATTCCTATTTCTAATACAAAGGGGGATACTGGAGTTTCTGAGCAAGAAGTCAAACATAAGCATTTCAAAATGAATGTTTTTTTTTTTTTTTTTAAATGACGAACTTTTAAACAACTTTCAGCTTTTGGGGATGTGAATTCTTTTATTAAACGGCTTGAAATTTAGAAACTTATCAACATTTTGGTGATTTTAAGATCAATTTGTAAAGAAAATTTTTAATTCCAAGATCAGGGAATTTCTCGACGATTTTTTTAAAAAAAACATTATAACATTGATAAATTTAACTAAAATAATAGAAATATATTGAAATAATGTTTAATGAATAACATTAAAATAAAACAATTTAATTTTTTTTGCTGTCATATTATAAAGTGACATTACATTCTGTTTTGGTGACTTATTATAAGGTATTTTTAATCTAAAAAAAATACAAGGTAATAAATGCTGTAAAACATAGTTCTGTTACAGAATTGGTAGGGCTAATTTTTCTTTAGGATTTTAGACATTGCAATTTGGAAAGTTTAGAAGGATTTGCAGGTAAGATTTATAGACTCACAGTTCTAGAAGGTTCCAGAAAAATGAGAAAATGAAAAATGTCTTCATTATATTAAAACATAATGGATGTATTTTACAGAAATTTTGTGATTAATTTCTTACATTTTGGAGAATTTTTGGAAGGACAATGAAAACATAATATTTGAATATTGCATTTCTGATACTAGAAGTCTTTTCCTTAACAACTTTATCTTCCCTTTATTTTCTTAACTTTTCATTAGATACAAGCATGAAAAATATCAAAAATGTTTCTAATCTTTTCACATGGACAAGCATTTTTTCTATTAATAAAGAAATTGAAAACTGACAATTTAAAGAATTCACCTTATATGGTAAAAGTGTATTTTAGGGTACCCCTTGGCGATTTTTGGTAGTACATGGATACCGAGTTTGTGCAATTCTTTGACTTATTTTTTTGGCTTGTATAACGGCGATCAAAAATCGCGCTACAAAGCCAAAATAACAAGACAAAGAATTGCACAAACTCGATATCCATGTACACATCGACCTATTTTCACTTAAAAAAAATCTCTAAATTGCACAAAAATGGCATTGCACACTCCCTTTATCCATGTACACGTCGACCTATTTTCACTTAAAAAAAATCTAAGAATTGCACAAACTTGCATTGCACACTTCCTTCACTTTCTCCATGTACACATCGATATATTTTCACTTAAAAAGTCAAATGAGCACCCAATTCTACAATACAGGCAAACAAAAAATACATAATCTCAATAAACTACATTTTAAACCAAACAATAAAATAACATAAAAAAGGAAAAACATGTAATTTAAGGACTACAAAAAGCAAATATCCACTTACCCTGTTTAGAAGTTCTTTTGTCTTCAGTCTGTGGCACACAAAATTCCTTAACCCCTTCGAGCCGGGTAGCGAAAACACACGCTTATCGCTGAGGCCTGCAGTGTCTTACGCGAGCTTCTCTCCAGGGCCGGGGGCTTTTTTGCTACTAAGCCTAAATCCATGAAATTTCCGAAGTATCAACGCATTGTTTAATAATGCTTTATAGAGTATTTAAACGGCTTATGCTTTATAGATATTTTTATATATATATATACTTTAATTACCGTATTTCTTGTTTAAATGCATATTTTACACATTTTATTTTAATTACTCACCATTTTATGAATTTTAACATTATACATCTGAAAACTAAATATATTACTTAAAATTCTCTTTTCGTATGAAAAATTTGAAAACAGGGATCTACACTCAGTCCTACGTTACATTCCTTGCACTCGTAATAACTCATTTGCCGTTTTGGAGGATTTTTCCGGGAATGTGAACAAACAAAGCATCGTCGTCTCATTTTCTTATCAGTCTCTTCTGAACAAAGTTTTGGAAAATGTCTTTCAGTTAATCTTTCAGAATCAATATCAGAATTTCAGAATCAATATCTGAAATATTTTGCATCATTTCTGCTATTTCATGCTCTGTTAAACATTTTCGTCGCTTCGACATTGCAACGGTAAAAACAAAGAATTCACGTCTAACAAGATCTAATTATTTTCTAAAAACTGAACTGCAAACCGAAATACCCAACGCTTTAGAGCAAATAAAACTTCTCTACTTACAGTAAACAACTAGCACGTGCGAATAAAGTACGATTTAAAGAGACGTCATAAATCACGCCATTCGGAAACATTTATTTTCCCGTTTGTTTATATAATCAAAAACACGTGTATGTGAGTCATGCTTCTCTCATTTCGAGTAGGTCTAATGTACATGTATCTGAAACCATATGGACATACAGTGCCATCTTGTGGCAGAAATTATAATTTGAAAAACGTTCCAAAGTACTGGTACAAATATGTGACAGTCGGTATAGAACGGAACAATCCTCTGGCACGCCTGCGTGTTGGCCGGTAGGTAAGTGTGTTCGCTGCTGGCACGTATACGTGACAGTCGGCGCGAAGGGGTTAATAGCATCCAAAAACTTCCTAAAATTATCTGAGCTCGAATCCATATATTGGCATCGCCACATCTGAACTTTTCTTCCTACAAACACATTCAAATCCATCTAAACAGTTTTTACGTTCGACTAGACACATATCCTTCCTACATACAGGACACTTATAATGGCTACTAAGTAAACCTTCATTTACACACCAGTCAATTAATGCACTTTTCCCCTTTCATTCCAAATCGTACAGAAACTTCAAATTAATCTTACTACATTCAGCCATTCTACCGTCTAAACAATAAAACCAACACACACCACAAAAGTGCTTCAAAACATCCCATGATTCAAAATTTCCCAGAATCATGCACACGATTACGTCACATTAGGGTTTCCATAACATTCATCTACTCTGGCTACCATAAAAAAAACAACAACTTGGCGATAAAGGAAACAACAACTTATAAATATATACAAGGGGCACCTTAAAGTCTACTCTAACCCCTTATATATTGTAATGATTTATACTATACGCAGGGCATTTTCCCACCTGATGCAATCTCTGTGTATGCTAAATTGTGCTGCCTAGTGCCTTCCTAAATTACGCCACCTAGTGCTCTCCTAAATTCTGCTCTGAGTCCCTGTCTTAAATTCTAAAAATGTTGCCATTTTTAGATTTTGTTGCTTGGTGTGTCACTAAGCACTAAAAATTCTGCCTCATCGGCTCTGACATCAGTCCTTACCACAAATCATTTCATATTTATTCTGAATGTTCATATTCCTAAAGGAATAAAATTAGTAGCTTTTTCTTTACAGTCTAAATGCATTTGTTTTTTAGAATAACAGAAATCTTTAATTCCAAAAATTCTAAAGTGAAGAGGTAATGTATTGAAGAAAGAAACTGAATACATAAGAGGAAGCAAATTATTCTGCAAAGATATGTACAGTTATTATTATGCAAATTAGCCCATTGTTTATAATTTTAGCCTTTACTATAACTTTCCCTTTCCATTTCCTCACCATAATGCAAATCAGATAGTTTTTAACTGAGATTTTTGTATTGTAAGACAGTGTTTTTGCCCTCCACTTGGATGTTACGTTAGTTTCTGCCAGCTCTGATAATTTGTAATTATTCATCTTTGCATTATAGCTGCTAACATTTGAATTTATTACTTTGATAGTTATTGAGCCATCTTACATTAAATTTAAATTGTATAGTCTTTGACTACTAGTCCACATTTTTAGTATGAATTTGACTGTTACTGTTTAATTGCATCACCAGAAGCTATAGTTAATTTTGTCAACATCAGAACATGCCTGTACGTTCTAAATTCCTTTTAAATAAGAGGTTTATTTAATTCTTAATGTGACTTTGCTACTTTAAGCTACTTTAAGACATAGCGATAATTTCCTTTGTGTCTATCAGAGGTTTTGGATTATTTAATTGTACCAGATCAAGTAAAACTACACTTGAAAGATCAAGTAAAAAATGCTAGGTACGCTGTTGAGAGACTGGCAAGTTAGGAGATAAAGCATGCAGAAACTAGTGGAAACATTGTTTTGTGTATTGAAACATATTTCTAATTGTTAGAAAAGATTTTACAGAGAAGAAAATTGATATAAATTAGCCAAACTGTCTGGGAAGGCTTCAAATTATAAAGACTCTTAAATATTTTGTTGTGTGTTGTTGCTACAAAGCATAAATGTTTTGCAGCTTTTAATGTGTAATTATCCTAATACTGTTTAAGAACCAATACCATAAATTACATGTATTTTAAATTGTGAAATGTTATTAGATTGTGATTTAAATAATGTTGTTTTACCAAATGTTTTCAAAAAATAAATAAATTTTAATAGGGGTCATGTAAATCTATAACGGCTAAGGGTATTTAACTACCTAATTTAATTATTTGTAATTAACTGCTCACCTTTAAAAGTTGTCTCTGCATATTAAAGGGAGTTATTGTTTTCATTAATCCTTACTTTGTTCACAAGATAAAACACAAAAATGTATAATGTATAAAAATGTATAACTTAATAAAAATTCTTCACATCTAGTGAGACTTAAAATAATGCAAAACAACTTATCACCTCTGGTGCATTAGTGGATTATTAGAATCTTAAAATATATTAACTGGGTTACAATCTCAGAAACTCTACGTATATATATTATTAATATAATAAATTAAATAATTCTTAAATAGAAGGTGGATTACTTGTTTTGCATCTATTGTGAGACTTAAGGCTCGTTTCCAGTACTGCGTACGAACGTGTTGCGTCAATTGAAGACACGCCTACAGCATCCGTACAAGTGTTTCCACTGCCGCATAACCGTAGATTATTTTCATTTTCCGCCGCTAGGTGTCACTGTAATATTTTGGAGCCAAACAAGCAGTTCGCGAGTTTTGACGCTGAACATCTGGAATTTTCTCGCATAAGCGAGTATTGTTTGTTTTGGATTTGATATGGATCCTAACGTAAAACGCAGAAAAGTTTTGTTTACTAAATTCCATGTTATTGAAAATTTTTATTTCTGCTTATGAACTGCGAAAGTAAAGTATGCTAGCAATTTTTAGATAAGTAAGTATGCATATTATGAACATCACTAATTGCATAGAAGCTGAAGTAAATTTTAAAAATTTCTTTGCATTTCTAGAAGCCTTAAATATTAATGAAATAATATATATATTATTAAATCTAAAATGTACTGTTAGTGAAAAAATAAACAAATAACTAAAATAAAAAAGTTAAACGAATTAAAAAATAGTTAGTACAGAGCAACCGTAAAGAAAGGTTAACAATATTTACACAAAATTTGCTATGCTTGTATACCGCTGACTTCAGGGTCATAGCTGGATAATTTATTAGAAATGTCGTTTGTTTTAAAATGCACTATGAGCAGTTATATTTTATGCATAATTCATAAAATATTATTTTTAAATCATATCTCTTTTTACAGAAGTTTTAAAAATAAGCTTTTTCTCTTTATATATACACACATTAGGTAAAGAAAATGGAAATATTTAATTAATTCCTGCGCATCTGTTGGAGAGGACTGAATTTAAAAGCAATTATTATAGTAATTTTTTGTTAAAAAAATGTTTAGGGGATTAATACTGTCTCATGTTAATTGGTAATGAAAATTTAGAGCCGTAAACATCCCAAAGTCTCAGCATATCTATGTACATTCACATAAAAGTGAAATGAATATATATATATATATATATATAGTTTCAAAAGAATAAATAGTAAAGTTAAATTAAATTTAAATAATTCTCTTGTGCTATTGCTGCAAGGAATAAAATTTGAATTTAACAAACATTCTCTATTCGTAAAAAGCAAATTTAAAGTTAATTAAATTTAGTTGAAATTTAATGCAAACAAATAAATGATTAATTATTGCTGCGAACTAATCCACAATATCATTTAAATTCTGAGAGCATATGTTAATCAAGTGCAAGTGTCAAAATCCATGAATAAATATATAATAAAAATTTATAAAAATGCATAAGTGAATAATAGGATAATCCTAAAAAATTTATAAAAATGCATAAGTGAATAATAGGATAAATAAATTTTTAAATATATAATAAAAATTTATAAAAATGCATAAGTGAATAATAGGATAATCCTAAAAAATTTATAAAAATGCATAAGTGAATAATAGGATAAATAAATTTTTGGAATTATATATTTATTCATGGATTCTGATACTTGCACTTGATTTACATATGCTCTCAGAATTTAAATTATATTGTAGATTAGTTCGCAGCAGTAATTAATCATTTCTTTGTTTGCATTAAATTTCATTTAAATTTAATTAACTTTAAATTTGCTTTTTACAAATAGAGAATGTTTGTCAAATTCAAATATATATGTAAAGCGTATGCTTTAAATTCGTATTATATAATTTTCAAAATTTTTTGTGGGGAAAATTTAAATAAATAAGAGCATAAATAAAACATTATATTTAATGCATATAATAATAGAAATAAGTTATAAAACATTGGACAAAAAAGCTAAGAAAGTTGCAGACAGGGTGGAAAAAGCATATGGGATTCGAACTCACGACCCCAAAAGTTAAACCTTGTTAACGCCAGCTTTACCACTAAGCTGGCATCACATGGGAATGATATGCATATTTTGGCTTATATACATCATGAAGTAAATCAATTCTTAAAACTAAATTTTTTGGTCCTATTTTAATGTGCTATCATCTAAAAAATTCACCAGAGTTTGTTCTTCAGCTTCTAGTACATTTTTTACAAAAAACATTATCTTTTAAAGTGGTGTTCCAATTGAAGTTAAAGGGGTTGCTAAAAATATATTTCATGTGCTTACAAATATATGTTAGCCAAAGAGATATATTTATAAATAGAGAAATACAAATTTAGCATACTCTTTAATGCAGTGGAATATTTAAAAGGCTATTAAATTTAATTTATAATTAACTTTTTTAGTTTTTACCTGTTTCAAAAGAAAAAAATAACAAATCTTTTAATGCTATATCTAATTTGCTATAGCAGTTTGATATAGTCAGACATTCATTTTCATTAAAGGAAAATGTGTATGCAGAACTAGGAAATAATTATCAGGACAAAATTTGCTATTTCATGGACTTGAAATTATAATTTTTGCCGCTGATTTTCTTGAACTGAATTTCTTGAATGCCTGATTTTATCTGCGAACAAGTACTGTAGTTGCAGTTAAAATATTTTTCTTATCTTTTTTTGATTGCTGACTTTTCCAGCACACAGATTTCTCGCTATAATGTTAATTCAGAAATAAATATTTTTTAGCAAAACATTCTTTCCCTAAGTGAGCGTTCATTGCTACTTCTGCCGCCATTAATTTTTGGTGACTACACCTCATTGCTCCTTTTTTACCATGTGACCCCAACGCATCCGCAGACATAAGGATAGAAGTTGAACATTGTTGAACTCCATCCGTACGTCATCCATCACCGCACATCGACCGGATTGCAGATGTCAATCAAAGTGAATTCGTTCACTGATTGGAGAAACCCATACGCACTGCAACGCATACGCAGCAGTGGAAACAGGCCTTTAATCATATTTTATAATATATTTTGTCTTTCTTTTGAGCATTTTAATATAAATTATAGGTTTTACCCTGTATACAGCTTTACATACGTATTTATATGCAGCATTGTAAATTTATTTATAAATACATTTATATTTATATTCATATTATTTTACTGATTTATAGAATATAGTTCGAGAAAATAAGGAACTGAAAAACTATTTAATAAAAAGGCTGTTATTGAAAGGTGAAAAGAAGACTGCTTTGGAAATGTCTGAAAAATTAAATATTTCTGAAGATACATTTAAAACTATTGCATGTGATATTGAAACTCAAAAGAAGTAAGTTTCTATAGAATAAAATAGTTTTATTGTTTCAACTATCTTAAATTTAAAAATCCTGTTTGTGATTGTATTCTTAGTTTCTATTTCATAAAAAATCCTAATTTCAAATTTTAACAAGGACATGAACTGATTTTTGTAACTATTCATTTTCTTGCAAAATTTTAACTAAATAAATTTCCATTTAGATTCAATTATTCATTCTTAATATAATTATTGTTTGACTTTGAGAAGTGTTTTTAGATGATTTCATTTTCAAATATAGCGGGGGGTAATGTTTCCATGGTAATATAATCATACTGGCTTCCTGGTTTAGCACTCAGCCTGTTAGAAAACAGAAATTATAATTTGAAACTAGTTATAAAGTTTTAACATTAATACATATAATGTAATTGTCACAAAATGGGATTTGAATTTCTAAGTCGAAACTTCTACCGTGTCTAAAATCTTTTTATATGAAGAAAATCATATCTGTATCTATAATTGATCTATATTCGACAAGGTTAAGTGAAATATTTATTTACAATATGTACAGTTAATTAGTTAATTAATCAACATACGGAAAATTCTACAAATCAAAGGATATGGCTTAATGCGCCATTCCCGTCTGACATCTAACATTTAACTAACTTCTACTTCAGCTGAGGGCATTGCTATTGCTATATGACATCATATTTCTCTACACTCCCCACCTGAACTTGCAGAGTTCACACAATTAAGCAGAATAACAATTAAATCCAAATAAAATGAAAATACTTACAATTACTTACTGTAACAAATTAAAAAGAAAAAAATCTTCTTGAACATCTACTAAAATATAAAATAAATCAATTAAACATGGAAAATAACTTAATAATCAATAAGTTCAAAAAGTTTTCATCAAATGTTGGGAAAAAGTCAATAGTTCTCAGGTTGGTTCACAACTTCTAAAGGATGTAAGAGTTGTACGGGTCTCTTAATTTGTCCTTTGGACGTCTTAATTAAACAAGAACGAACATGTTGATCTCGTCCTCTGTATAACTCCACTACCACACCAAGTTCCCATAAGCTTGGACTTTGTAGACCCTTCCAAAAGAATGACATCTTCAACTTTTAATTCTTTACTTGTGTTAGGAGTATCAAATGGTGAGCCGTTCGCAAATCAAGTAGATATTGTTCCTTCCATTTTTTCCAGAGACGTTCTAAAAGTGTAGTTTGGTGCACTTGTCTTTTCATCTTATAATTTCTATTTGAATTCTTGTCAATCATTTCGATAAAATAAAGAGGATAATTATGATTTTTTCAACCAAAGTTGAGAAAGTGTGCTGGTGTGAGAGGCTCTGGTTCTTCCAAGTCATTATAAATGTAAGTCAAAGGTCTTTGATTTATGACGTATTCAACTTCTGTCAAAATATTAGTCAACTCTTCAAAATTGAATAGGGCTTTTCCAAGTATTTTTCTTAAACAGTCCTTCACAGACTTTACTAAACGTTCGTAAGAACCTCCCCACCATGCAGCACGTTCTGCAATAAATTTCCAGCTGATCTTCTTACAGGCAATGAAATCTTGAAATTTGGAATCCTTCAGTATTTTTGAAAAATGCTCAAATTGTCGGTTTACCTTTTGAAAGTTTTTGGCATTATCCGAATAAATTGTGTCGCAATATCCTCCTCTTGATACGAATTATCTAAAAGCCATAAAAAATTTTCTGTTGACATACTGGAGACTAGCTCTAAATGAAGGGCTCTGGTAATGGCACAGGTGAAAAGAACTATGTACAATTTCTCAGTTCCGGTTGCTGATCTAACACAAATTGGACCTGCGAAGTCCATTCCTGAAACAAGAAATGGTGGAGTCTGAACTATTCTGTCTTTTTATCACTCAATTTTATCACTCAATCTAGCGGATAAAAGCGCACCCAAGAGCTCCAATCTAGGAAGTGTATGTAATTTCAGAGGTGCAACTCTACTCTTAAAAGCAACAAAAACTGTTTGAAAAGTTCCTTTGTTCAAAACTAAACTATTCTTAGGTATACCATACATCCATAAGCTTTCAAACTAGCATCAGAAAAGCTATGGATTTCTATTTGTTCCACATCTACATCTGATATTCCCTCTAAATAGTAGTCGGGAAACCTGAGGTGGTTCAATTTCTTCGTACCAAGCTTTCCATTTATAACTAAGATCAGGTGGCAGTTCATCGTCCGAATCAATTTTGGCAGACCAGATTTCCTGAATCAGACACTTTATTCTTACAGTGAAAGGGCCATAAAATACGACAGGATCAAAAATGCAGCCAGCAGTTTGTAATAGAAAACATTTTGAGTTAATTGACGAGGAAGTGAAATTTGTCCAGTGCTGAGTGTCAAAATAAAAATTATCATTATCCGTATTCCAGTTAATTCCTAACACTTTGATCGGGACAACTTCAGGAGATTCTTGCATTGAAAATTCTTTGTGATGGCGAATGTCTTTGAGTTGTTTGGAATTAGTATGCCACTTATGTAGTGACATGCTAGCTTCATTAAAAATGTTCACAATTTCTAAACTTGTTTTCAGGGCTTGTTCTAAATTTTGTGTCATCAACATACAGGCAGTTGTTTAAGAGTTCTACTGTTTCAGGATATATTTCTGGATATTTTTTAAGATGATGCTTAATAGTAGAAGCTAGGAGAAAGGGATTAGATTTGATACCAAACAAAACTTTTGTAAATCTAAAGGTTTTCAAATTTCCATTGCTATCATCAGGATCATCTTTCCAAAAGAATCATGTAACGTCCCTGTCTTCTTCATTTAACTCTATCTGTAAAAATGCTTGTGTAATGTCTGCTATAAAGGCTATCGAATTTTGTCTAAATTTTATCAATAAATCAAAAAATTAGGTAAATAAAATAAGGTCTTATCATTTTGATTATCTTCCTGAACTGGTTCAATTATATGTTTATGAGAATCTAATTTACTTCTACTTCAGGTAAGGGCACTGCTATTGCTGTATGACATCGTATTTCTCTACAGTAATATAAGTAGAAATGCAGAGATGTAGTTGATCATGAAAATTTTAATATTTATAAAAAATCAGCTATGAGAAATTTATAGTTTTAAGTGATTACAAAATAAATAAATAAATAAATAAATAAATAAATAAATAAATGACAACTGTTAAGCATCTTACATATATATATATAATTTCAAACCCACTTAAAGAGGAATCGCTTTTCCAATTCTCAAAATCAGATTTTACTGTTGATTTCAACTGATCATCTGATGAGCCCAATGCCTTCTACAAAACTTGTTTTATAGTTTATTCAACTAAATTAAGTTCCCACTATTTGTTTTCAGTTGTATATTTTACTTATTGTTCTTTGGAGATGCTGTCAAGTAATTCAGTAGATAAAGATTTATTGTTGTTAAGAGCAGCTCATTACTAATATTCTTTTCTCACACATACTTTTTTGTGGCAGCTCAAGCCAGTTCTATGGCATTGAGATTATAATGATTTTTGGGAGTGGAGCTATTTGAAATAAATCATGGCCTTTTCCTTCAAAAATTTATCGACACTGGAGATTTATGTTGGGGTGCAATTCATAAAGTTCATTAATTATTTCAGAAAGATCCATTTTCCTCATAGGCATTGTTTTATTTCTAGCCACTCTGACAGTTGCTCATTAGTAGCAAACTTAGATGGCTTTGGATTTAGAACCTTGGTATTGTAAAGGTCATTATGAATGTCGTAATCGATGGAATATTATAAAGAAGTTTCTATTTTGATGCTATTGAGGGAACGTTAGGAAAGAGTTTCTGTTTCTGTCTCACATCAGGAGTTTCTGTTTTGATGCTATTGAGGGAACGTTAAGAAAGAGTTTCTGTTTCTGTCTCACATCAGGAGTTTCTTTTTTGTTTCTGATGTTTCTGTTTTGTTAGGAATTATTGAAAAATCATCAGATTTTATCTGCCGATGGTAATCACCTGAGGTGATGTGAATAACTGTCAATGTATTTGCAGCGCCTTTTTTGTGTAAATGCTCCAATTTTTCAATTTGATAACATTTTCTGAAGAAAATATTTCTGTCTGTTAAAGTTTATCCAAATAAATGAATACTTGGTTATTCTTTAAGTTTTTTATATCTTGCAAAAATCTGTATCATTACTACTCAACATCTCATCTATCCATGGCTACTGTTCAGTTGTCTTCACTGCACTTCTCTCAAAATGACAGTGTTATCAAGTTTCGATAGTCTAAGGGGGTAAGACACTTTTATTTCATCCAGAATACATTACCTTAACAGTGGTTTAGTGCTGCATCAGAACACCACAATTCCACACAAATCGAAAAGCAGGGATGCTTCTTCATGAAGAAACATTCATTGCTGGATGGGTCATAGCAGTTTGTATAGTTTAGTGGCATTTCTGCACAAATCTCATTTTGTTTATCTTTTAATAACCTGCAACAAAGACTTATTAATTTGTTTTATAAAATTTTAAGCCGCTGGACTATGCAAATAGGGATTTTAGCAATATGTTTATGCTATGTGTAAGGAATCATAAATACCGTAAGAGGCCTTTAAAATGTGAAAATATCACAAAAATATTGCACAATTTAGAACTGAATTTTTTGTATCTAACTGGTGTAAATGCGAAATTTTATATATTTCTTTCAATATCCTTGGTGATGAATTTGCTATTTTTATGTTTCAAATATTAAAATATTTTTAATGAAATATATTTTTATCATCCACATAGTATTATAATATGCACTGCACTCAGCATTATGTATGAACAAATCACTGGTTTCAGCTGTTTCTTTTTTCTTTCTTTCTTTCCTTTCCCCCCCAAAAAATAGGAGAAAAATGTACAATTAAAAATAATATAAAAATAATAGTATTATGTTTTCTTAAAAATTAATTTGAAAAAAAAATTAGGACTCCCTAAATGACTATTTTTTAACATAAATTAAAGATAATTTATAAAAATTTTAGGGGAGAGGCATAATAGTTTCTTATTTTAAACTCATTTAGGATTTATATAATTGAAAAACAATCGCTTTGGCTCTTTCAACTGATAAACGAGTTTGATATAGTGGTTTCAAGATGCATACATTGTTTCTGATTTACCATATCCCTAAGAAAAAGAGGAGAGCCTGAGTAGTGGCCTACATGAAAAAAACATAGTGAATATTATTAATTATTATTTTTCTAAACCAAATCTGGGAGCAGTTGGTTCACTATGCCAACCATAGATGGTGCCTTGAGACTGGAGAGATCAAAATCAACTAGCGGCTTAAGATCTAAAAACAATGTCTGCTGCACAGGCAAGAAAATGGTTAAAGGGAATTTTGTTACTTGCATAAAATTCATTGACTTTTTGCTGAATAACACCCAAATCAAAATCTTCCATGTTTAAGAGCACATTCTGGTTTTTTTTATGAAGCCTTCTTCATTTTCCAGAAGAAGATGGGATAGGCAAAATGTTCATTTCTTGTTTTATGCACATAATTGTTCTCATTAATATGCAGTTGCTTTTGAGCCTTTTGAATAGGAACAGCCATTAGCCTGTTGAATACATAGCTTTTCAGAAGCTGCCTCGTCCTCAGAAAACAGTAGTACCTTAAGGATCACTTTTCATTCTATTGTTCTGCCTTTTCAAGATCTTTTTTTTTGGGGGGGGGGAGACCTTGTTTTATGTGCATTTCAAAAGTTTAATAAGCTCAACAAGCAACTGTTAGGGATTCAGTAAATTTGAAAGTACTAAGATTTAAAGCAGGTATTACTGTGAATTGTCAACAATATACTTTTCATATAAGCAGCAAAAAGGTAGTCCAATAAGGAAAAAGAACCACTTAGCAAAAAGTACAGTCACCGAGGATCAGCTGCGTTTAGTATTCATAACTTGGGAACTTTTAAGAAAGGAGTTAATGACAATGATTTTAAGACTTCAGTAAGAATTTATAATTAATGTTCTTAGATGTGATCGAATTTTTATTAGTGAATAGTATGTTTTAAAAGATATATTGTGCCTAACTGCTTACTTTTGTGCTATATTTAATGATTAGAAGAATACTTTGTAATATGTTCTGAAATGAATTATTATTTTTCATATAAGTATAGCCACTTGAAGTCACTAGTTGTGTTCTCAATTTTGTAAAACTGCTGTTAGATTTTTTTGATCAATACCTTCCAGTTCAAGACATTTTTTTATAATTTAGAGTGCTTTTCTGTATTCGATTGATGTTGGGGTATCATCACTTTTTCCATATCGCTTTTGCTGTCAGTTTCTGCAGTTCTTTTTACATTTTCATAGTCAGTTTTTACACATGTTGCCTCAATATTTTTGCAAATTGACACATATTATAAAAATTAATCTATGTAAATTCCCTTACTTATGTCTTATGCATTAACTATAGTTTGCAATTCCTCTAAGGCTTCTGTATTAAATGCACATTTTTTAAAACAGTTTTTAACTGATTTTAAGAGATTAAGCTTTGCATTAATACATAATCTCTAGCACAGATGTTAAAGAAAATCACTAAAAATATTACTTTACATCCATGACTGTTGCTGTAATAAGTTAGAGGTAAATTCTTGAATTCTTTCGGAATGTTCTGCTTTGCTACCTGGATATCAGAATATACTTTCTCTCACTGCCTCTAAATTGTTCAGTTTTGTTTGAAAATTGTTGTAATGTAAAACACTATACTCATTTAAACAACACATAGATATAGGTTGTTTAAATGAATATCATGCTCTATATAGCATTTTTCACATTAGTTCACAGTTATGCTAGATTCTAGAGTAACTGTGAACTGCTACTACAAGGTTCATCATAATTTGTTGCTGAATGACATCCATATTGTATGGGAAATTTAAATTGCAGAAAAAATTATTGTATTTGCTTTTGTGTTTGTTTTTGTATATATGTATATATACACACACACACACACACACATATGCAAGCAAAACTCAATAATTTCATTATTTTTTAAATGATGTGTATGTTAATGAGATTTTTGATTAAAATAAGTGCCTGTCAAGGAACTTCATAAGTTTAATACTACACTTTTCAGAATTCTCAAATAAAATTTGAGATTAAGTAGAACTTTGTTGATTGAATTTGAAATATAAGAAATTATTGTGCATTTTATGCTACATGCATAAATCGTACTTAAGTAAATGAAACAAATACTAGTTTGTTTTAGTACAGTGCGACTCAATTCTTCTTCATTATACTGAAAATATATTTAATATATACGTGCATATATTTATTACTTCTGTGTATTATAAGTTATGTATTTTTATACAACATTTATTTATTAATGTAATATTTCTCTGAGTTAACACATTAGGAATATGAAAGTTCTATTTCTCTGTGTAAGACTTTTGAAATTTGTAAGCTGCTTAAAATATATATTGCCATTTTTTCTTGTATTATATCTATGTAATGAATATTTATTTATTTCAATATACTTTTCTCTGAGTGTTTTTTTTTTTTTTTTTTTACTTGCTTAATGTTATATAGTTTAGAGCTTGTTCAAGAGGAGGAAAATGAATTTCTTGAAGTTACTGACTCAAATATAGCTAATAACGATGTTACAGAATTTGTTCCAGATACTTTAACTTTTGACTTAAATATATCAGATATAAAATTTGTGACTTCAAAAGATGAATTTATTAAATGCATCAATGATTTATCACAGGTAAGTTACACTGTTTTTTTGTGTAACTTTTAGGAATAAATACCTAAACTAATTTCTTCATATAATTGCTAAATTACATCAAACATTTAAATATTTGATTTTTAAAACTGTTAATATTTAAAATAACTTTTACAAGAAATGAAATTTTTAAATGAAACTGACTTATATTTATAATATATTTTGAATGAAGAAACAAATTTATTTTATTGTTGAGGTTACTTAAGAATTCCTATGTGCACATTAGCACTCTCATTTTGCAGCAAACATAAATCACAGAGCTTTCATATTAGAGATAAATCTTTGATACTTTTATACACAAGTAATTATATAGGGGTTCTACTGCTTTTGCAGTACTTCCCTGTGAAAATGAGATAAGTCCACAATGGGCATGGGGATGATGGATCTTGAATAAGACCAATGGAGAGAGCTAGGAGAAGGTAGAAGAAAAAGATGAAAAAGTCCTCTCTTAGCCCTTTAAAACTGGCGATCACAGATCATCATTCGTATAAAAGGCATGCGGCCTGTTGAGGCCTTTATCAGTCTATATTTCTTAAGTTCCTAATGGCATTGAAGAATAAAATTACGTCTTCCATATACATGACAAACATTTATTTAAGCTATGAAGATGTTGAACAGCAGAGTAGAAACATGATATTACACAGCGCTTAGCACTTCCTGCTTACATGCGATACTCACCATTGACTTTGGCTAACTGCCTAGAAAAGTATTATGCAGCAGAGAACTTGCTTATCATGCGCATGTGCTAGGACAGGGATGTCAAACTCATAGGTACACTTGGGCCAAACAAACAAGGTTCAACTTCAGGCGGGCCGCATGCAATGTTTCTTCAAAAATATTCTAACAATATCACAAAATGTCAAACGTTTAGCAAAAATCAATTCAAAACAGAGAAACTAATTCTATCTCACAGCGAAATCGCTACAAATCAATCACAGCATTAAGTAAACAAACAGTTTGCTAGAACTACAGCTACTACTGAGATGAGTTGTTTGTTCTTGTCTTTTATAAGCTTAATAATTAATTTCTCGAATATACTGGAAACATCTATAAATATCTGGATTTTTGTGGATGGCAACAGCAATTACGAGATATTTATTTATTAGGTATTAAATGCACGCGCTGTTCTATTTTTAACCTTCCAACGCAGCTGTCTTTTCAAAAATCGTCTGCGTTGCTAAGATAACATGAAGCAAATCTAATTACAATTCTAAATAAAAAAAAAAATAAAAAAATAACTAAATAAATAACTATGAAATCCGTAACAATATGAATTAAGTAATAATTAATAATAAAGCAAAGTGCATGCACCAATATATCGTACAAAACTATGATCGGAAAACTGAGACCATGAGTTCGGCTATCGGGGGATGCATACAAGTTCTGAGTGCTCGTGTTCCCCAAAAGCCGAAGGTAGCTGAATGCAAGCTACTCACATGCATTTGTAATTTAGTAGTCACATGCATTTGTAATTAAGCAGTAAATATTTCATTTTTTTCTTAATCAATATGTTATTTTATTAATATATATTATTATTTGCCGATATATTGGCCGGGCCGCAAAAATATTTGTTGTGGGCCGCGAGTTTGACATCCTTGCGCTAGGGGAATCAACGGCAGTTGCCAACATACCCCCTTTCGAGGTTGATTCTCCTATTCCTGAAAAGTAAAACAAAATACATATTAAACAGTATTCATTCCTATAATTGTACAACAGTTTTGATGTTTAACTGGAGTCGGGTTTGGTTAACACATCAGCTCCCATTTCACTGGTAGGTATGTACTGCACATCCAATTCACCGCATTCATATACTTCACACACAAAATGATGGCGAATGTCTATGTGCTTTGTACGGGAGTGAAACACAGAGTTCTTCGTAATTTTCTGAGCCCCTTGATTGTCGCAGTATATTGTTGTTGGGTTTTCTATCTTGTAACCCAGCTCCTTCAGGAAACGACATAGGTAGACGGTTTCTTTGGCGGCCTCAGACAAAGCCATATATTCCGCCTCCGTTGAAGATAGAGCTACACTGCATTGTTTTCGTGATTCCCAGGTTATAGCTGAACCACTTAATATATATACGAAACCTGTGTAGGATTTTCGATCATCGACATTTGATGCCCAGTCTGCATCCACAAAGGCGATGAGTGGTTTTTCTGTTTTTGTATAAATTAGTCCTTGATCTTGGGTTCCCTTTAGATATTGAAGTATTCTTTTCGCAGCATGCCAATGTTCTTTTCCGGGATTGTTGTTAAATTGATTACGCAGCAGAGAACAGAAATTCACGCCATGTGTGATATTTGGCCTAATAGCTACTGAAAGGTACATTAGTGATCCGATCAGATTTCTAAATGGAACATTTTTCATGTCAGCGATTTCGTTTTCCTTTTTAGGACTAATTTCTTTTGATAATATTTTGCTATTATCTATAGGCGAAGACATGGATTTAGCATTTTGCATATTATACCGATTTAAAATATCATCAATATATTTCTTTTGAGAAATTTTAATTGAATTCTCATTTTGGTAAAATTCTATGCCTAAGCAATAATGTAATTTCCCCAAGTCTTTTATTTTGAAAGCAGAAGCTAAACTACCGCAAATTGTTTCATACGTTTGCTTAGAATCGGTAAAAACGATAAGATCGTCTACATAAACGATTATAATAGTTTCACTGTTAGACATCTTTTTAATATAAATGCAATTATCTAAATTAAGAGATTTAAATTTCATAGATTTTAATTTTTTATCCAACTTTTTGTACCACTGACGTCCTGACTATTTAAGACCGTATAATGATCTCTTTAAAAGACACACTTTATCCGAATTAGTTTTATCACGAAAACCTTCGGGAATTTCCATGTAGATTTCTTCATGTAAATTTCCATTTACATAGACCATTACAAAATCTAATTGGTAACCTTTGAGATTGTGTTCTACTGCGTAGGCTAAAACTGTTCTTATGGAACTTAATCAAGCAACAGTTGAAAAGTTTTCAGTGCAATCGAGACCAGGGATTTGAGCTCATCCTTTAGCAACTAGCGTAGCTTTGTATTTTTCGATAGTGCCGTCGTGATTATATTTTAATTTAAGAACCCATTTACTACCAATAACTTTCTTGTTTTCAGGTCTTTTTGCTAATTCCCAAGCCTTTTCTTGAACAAGCGAGTTATATTCTAACAGCATGGCATTATGCCAATTTTCAGCATATGGTCCATTTAATGCTTCTTGCACCGTAGGATTAATGCTTTCCTCAACAACATTTTGAGTTTGTTCATTTTTATTTACAACTGTATAGTGATATTCCTTTTTAGGCCTTCCTGTTAAACCTATTTTTATTTTCTTGGGTCGACCAGGCCCCCTTTTAATCAGGATAGGAAGCATTGATTCGCTATCTAAATCACTTCTGCTTTTCTTTTCAGATTCAGAGTCAAGTGGCGACTTGCTCCAGATGTGATAATTTATCACAACATGCTTTATTTATAATTTTTTCCTCCAGAGCGAAAGGCAGATTTATTTCTTGCTCTGAGTCATAACCACAGCAGTTTTCAAACTCATTAATAAATTTTACGTCTCTGCTTATTATCACTTTACGTGCCTCGGGATCCCAAAGTCTATACACTTTTAATTCATCAGAATAGCCAATAAAAATACATTCTTTAGATCGAATATCAAATTTGCCTATTTCTGGCATTTTATTTAGCGAAAATGCTTTTTGGCCAAATGTTCTGAAGTGAGAGACAGCTGGTACTCTGCCAAACATCACTTCGTAAGGTGTTTTTATTTTGTTTAAACCTCCCGTTGGGCAGCGATTTCGAATGTAAGCAGCCGTATTGATGGCTTCGTCCCAGAATTTCTGAGGCAGATTGGATTGCAATAACAAACATCACGCCATTGAAACTAAAGTGCAATTTAATCTTTCTGCGATGCCATTCGGGGATGGCGTGTAAGGAGTGCTCATTTTGTGTTTTATTCTCGCATCATTAAGAAATTTATTAAAGTCTTTCCCTAAATATTCTAACCCGTCACCGGTTCGCAGGATTCTGATTTTAGAGTTAAGTTTATCTTCAAAAGATGCTTTAAAATTTCTGAAAGCTTCTTTAACCTCATCCTTAGATTTCAGAAAATAAACACGAACATATCGAGATTTATCATCGATAAATGTTGCGAAATAAAATGATCCACCTATTGATTCAGTTCTCATGGGACCACACAAATCAGAATGAATTAGATTTAACAATTCAGTACTTCTATATTCAGATTCTTTGGGAAGGGGGGCTGCGGTTTGTTTACCCTGAATGCATACCTTACAAGTAGAAAGAGAGTCATTTTGAGAAAAAGAAAGACCTCTAACCATGTTATTTATTTGAAGTTTTTTAAGATCATTTTCGTTTAAATGGCCAAATCTTATATGCCACTGATCTATTTCTTTACCAATTGATACAGATTCAAATATTGGCATGACAAAATAAAGATCATTTTCGCGTTTAGCTAAAATTACTGTTTCGTTATTAGAATTAATTATTGAAGCACATTTTTCTTTGAAAATTACTGAAAGATTATTTTCAGTTATTTTAGACACTGAGATTAAATTATTTTTCAAATCAGGTACACACAATACATTTTTGAGTTTGATATTTTCAGTTTTAGAACCTATGCGAACTTTAAATTTAACAGTTCCTTTTCTGATAGCTTTAACTATTTTATCAGCAGCTAATTTAGCATAAGTATCACCTACCTCGTGAATTTCTTGAAACGGTTTCTTGCTGTTACACATATGCGATGTTGCACCACTGTCTAGACAAAAAATGTCTTTAGAGTTACTATTAGTGCATGCTACAGCTTTTTCTCGCTCCAAGAAATTCTGATTTTCAGCAGACATCGCACTTTCACTGAGGCGTTTGCTTTTAGTTTCTTTACTTTTATTTCTACATTCCGATGCTCTATGCCCATAGATATGGCAGAAGTTGCATCTGTAGTTAACTGGATACTGTCTTTGATTTGCAGACTTATCTGGTTTAGGTATAGGAACCGGTCATTGAGTATACTTCCGATCTTTCGAATAGAACGCATTTTGTGGTTCAGAAACCGATGAATCTTTATTTTTGCAAGCACCAGCTTCTTCCAACAGTTTAATTTTCAGCATTTCTGGAGGAGGCAGTTCATCACGAGATTCGATGGCTATTCGAAAGCTTTCATAGGAGTCCGGTATGCTATATAAAAGCAATATTGTAAGCAAATCATCCACAATGTTTATTTTCATTTCTTTCAGTTTGTCCACAAGAATGAAAAAATCATTTAGATGATCATTTATTTGTTTAGAATCACTCATTTTTGTAAAAAGCAATTTTTTTAGAATTGTGGCCTTTCTAGCTGGTCTCTTCGATTCGTAAATAGAATGCAATTTACTCCGCAGTTCGTGAGATGTTACACAATTCTTTACTTGTGGAAGTTCACTGGGTAAGATGGATAGGATTATATCAGCTCGTGCTTTTTGGTCATTAGTTTTCCATTTAGCAAATTCTTTATCACCAGGTTTTGGTTTCAGAATTTTCCCAGTTACATAGTCCCAATGATCATTTTTAATCAGTATTGCTTCCACTTGCAACTTCCACGTGTCAAAGTTGTCCTTGTTTAGCTTTTCAATTAAAACTGTATTAGTCGTCATCATTTTCATTTCAGTCGACGCAGCTTAGCTTGCCAAAAGAATTTAACAATGGTGGTTGGACTGCACAGTTAAGCTCTGTCTGGGTCCATAACCTATGAAGAATAAAATGACGTCTTCCATATACATGACAAACATTTATTTAAGCTATGAAGATGTTGAACAGCAGAGTAGAAACATGATATAACACAGCGCTTAGCACTTCTCGCTTACATGCGATACTCACCATTGACTTTGGCTAACTGCCTAGAAAAGTATTATGCAGCAGAGAACTTACTTATCATGCGTATGCACTAGGGAAATCAGTGATGGTTGCCAACAGGCATAAAGATGAAAAAAAGAAATCGGAACAAGCGGGAAAGTCTTAAAGCACTGGGTACGGATCTCGTAAGAGAAAAAAGTGCGATGCTATCTGTTGACTTGAGTAGAATCTTCAGTAATGGCATATCTTTGGAGTGACGTTTATGTGGCGCCATCTGATTCCATGGGATAAAGCATAAGCAATGACATATCTATGGTATAACTTTGAAGAAGTAGATTTTTCTTGAGATAGTTTCTTGAGACAAATTCTATTTGACATAAATACAGTGAAGTGCATAAAAATAAGTTGCAAAAAAGAGAAATAATTTTGTACAGGTGTGTAAACAATTCTATCGGGACTCGAATCCGTCATGGAAAGTTTCCATTTGTTTGTCTTATCTACTATGTCATAGAGCTGTCCCATACAGAATATAATACAATATATACAAATAAGAAGAATGGCATCAATTTTAATTCTTGCTGCTTAACCTAAATTTACCAGTGAGATTTGTAACTAAATGAATCAGTTTAATTGCTAATGGCAAATATCACATCCATCCTTATATTTATTTATTAATATGTCAATAAAATAGAAAATAACTATTTATTAATGTATACATTCCATAAATAAAAATAATAACTCAGCTTGTCATTAATTTTTTTCAATTCATTTTAATTTCATTTCAAATTCAAACTGTCCAACAAAAACTTTAGTCGGAGTCGACCTGTTTTTAGCGACTCCAGCTCTGACTCCTTTTACCCCAAAATCTGCTGGACTCCGATTCCGAATCCACAGCCCTGGTAGTATAGGTCTTATGGCTTGTAAATATAAAATTCTTTTAGTAGTGATGCTAAGAGTGTCTGCCTATTAATGCATAGACACTTCCAATAGCTTGTCTGCTTTCTTGCAGATATAATTGATGTGATTTTGAAAGATTACTTTTCTAAGTGAACATCCAGGTATTTGACTCAGGTATCACATGCTATTTCAATATTATTAAGTTCAATATTTTCAAGAGGCTTTCTGGTGGGATGTTTTTGAAAATAAACAACATTAGATTTTTCAGCATTGATTTTTATCTCCCAAGCTTCAAACCATGGATAAATCTTATCAAGGACTGCTTGAAGTTTGGAAACGGCTTTTTTAGGATTCAAAGATTTGCTTAAAATCGCCATGTCATCAGCATAGCATGCGATGAGGGCTTCTCTAGGATAATTAGAGACATCATTGATGTATATATTGAAGAGCATAGATGCTAAAATACTACCTTGTGCTACTCCTGCAGTGGTGTTTTTAATTTCAGGTAAGGAATCTTTAATTTTGATTTGGAAGGTGCACAACTGAAGATAACTGGCTATGAGAAGAATGATTTCTGGTGGAAATTTATATTTCATTAATTTATTGAGTAGGCCTGGATGCCAAACTCTGTCAAAGCTTTTTTTATGCTGATGAATAATCCCACGACAGTCTCCTTTTTGTTAAAAATTTCCTCGATATGCTCAATTATATGGGATATTTGCTGTGTAGTAGAGAACCCATGCCTAAAGCCAAACTAGCGATATCTAATGATGTTATGATCATCTATGAAGGTTTTGATTCTATTTATGATGAGACGTTCAAATATTTTTCCTAAAGCTATGAGTAAGCTAATAGGTCGGTAATCTGAAGTTTCAGAACCGTTCTTCCCAGGCATCTTCAGTACAAAAATAACGGCGTGTTTCCAGTTTCGAGGAAAAAGGTTTAATCTTAAGCAGGCATTAAAGATAATTGTGATTTGCACAATTCTTCTTCTGGGAAGCTCCATGAGTGCTTTATTAGTGATGGTGTCGAAACATGCTGCTTTTTTAGGATTTAATTTAGTAATTAAAGATTTAATTTCATTAGGTGAGGTAGGATAGTTTCTTTTATCTTGGTGGGTAGAGAGAAAGTCGGTCACATGGCTGCAGATGAGCGAATCATTTGGATTGTAGAATTGATTGACGGCAAGTTGCTTTTCATACGTTCCGGCAAATTTATTAGCAATATCTGAAGGTCTGTTAATTATTATATTGTTGTCTTTAATCGGACCAATTTCAGAATTATTTTTCTTTAAGGCTTTTGCAGTCTTCCATATGGAGTGGTTCATGTGCGACAGGTTACTAATAAAATCATGCCAGCTAGAGTCTTTATAATCCGCCATTAATTTTTTGAGCTGCCTGGTTGGTTGCTTGGTTCAGATGAAGTTTGTCAATAGGATTTAGAGTATTTTTATAAATTTGGTAAGCTTTTCAAAATCATCATGTTCAGGGATTTCTTTCCCACTTATATTTAACTACTTTTTGCACGAGAATTATTTGAATATTTTGAAGGTGCTGCAGCAGCAGCTGCGTATGATTGGCTGTTAGCCATAGTTGAATTATTTTCTGATTGGCTGTGAGAAGCTGAACTTTTTTAGTTTTCTTTTCCCGTTGCAGGGGATTTCATTATTTTACTAGAAGATTTGCGGATAAGTGCCTCTTCATTTTCCGGTCTCTTGGGACAGTCAACACTGCAGGCTGGATGTGGCCCTTTGCAGAGTATACAGGTAGCAACTATGCTTTTATCATTTTTAATAGGACACTTTGCAGTTTTATGAGACTCCAAACATCTAACACAATGTGGAGGGGGGGTCATGGCAGGCTCTCCAAGTATGGCCGTATCTTTGGCAGTTGAAGCACTGCATGCAGTCCGGCCTGCTCTTATAAGATACAATTCACACACACATGTCTAAGATTTTGTGTATTTTCCATATACCTTTTCCTGCGTTAGTACGTGGAGCTTCAATGTAAAAGGTGGGTAAATTTACCAAAATGCCAAATCTGGCATTCTTTGTATTTGTTTGCAGCGCAATATAAGAATATTCTGAAGCTCTAAGTCTTCCTTTACTTCATCTGCAGTGAAATCAGATGATAAGCCTTTTATAATTATTCTAAGACATTTTTCGAGTTTAGAAGATAGGTATGAAATGGAATTGCTTCCCTTTGAAACTTATCTTGCAGTTTTTCACAATCATCTACATCGAATAATTTAATTTTGAGGTTTTTGCCTTCAACCTTCCCTAACACCTTTCAATTTTTAAATTTTCTTTTATCTCTTTCCTCAGATCCTTCCAATTAATGTTAGGCTGAGTTACTGACTACTAAGGGGGAATTTTCCCTGTGTACTTTTTTTTTTTTTTTTTTTTTTTTTTTTGGGTTAGAAGGGAGTTGTGTTGTTAGTCACAGAATCCTCCTCCTCCATGCTATTATCCATGTTATTTTCATCCAAGTGTTCCTCATTTGAGAGGGAATTGAATTCAGTGCTTGTTTTAAGAGGGGGAGAATCATCTTCTGATGAGTTATTCCTTTTCCTTAGTCATTTTCGAGAGGCTTGAAGCCAATCTGATTTGTCTGAATCAGTGTTAGGTTTATTTTGAGAAATAGTTATGCTTTCAACTTTATGCCTAATCCATTGAGTATTAGGGTTCGATAAAACTGAGTTGTAATAATCATTAATTTGAAGTCTTAATGAGTGAAGAATTTTTTCTTGTTCCTCTGTAGGAACTCCATTATTTCGCTCAATAATTTGCTGATTTAAGATAGCAATATCTTTTTCGGGTGATAATGCTTTATCCATTGTCCTAAGTGGGATGTCCGAATTCTTTTCCATACCGTCAGCCAAGAGTCAGTTGTAAAGACAATCAAAAGTCAGTAGATCGTAAATGCCCTTTCAGCTAGCGTATAACAATAAGAAGCAAAATTTCAGGCAATGCTAATTTGAGGTCATGTGAGTTTTGTCGACGAATTGGGAGCAGGATTGTGGAGCGAATATTTCGGACTTGGAAGAGGTGCTACAAAGTCTACCATCTTGAGCGTTATTAGCATTTAAAGTATCTATTACTGGAAAAGAAATACAGTCTAGGTTTACATGAGGCTGCAAACAAAGTTATTTCCAAAATTTTATGCGCTGCGTTGAATGCACAAAATCCTTGAGAAACTATGTTCATGATTGAAGAGCATGGGTCGCCAGAGGGGTGCAACAGTAATACATTTCAGTAAACCTTTATAAATGGAGTATGAGTAGCAGGAAAAATGAAATTAATGTCTCATAAATTCAGGAAAACTGTAAAGATGTTTGCAGATGAAAAAGTGATGAGAAGGATTAAGTTTATTTAAATGTCCATATTGGCACGGCTGGGTTCCGAACCATTGATTTACATGTTCGTAGTGTGAGACTATACTTCTAAGCCATCACAGTTGTGTGGGAAACAGGGAGGAAATTGAAGTTAACCCATTAACGGTTTCACCCGGATTTTCTCGTTCTTTTATGCAGGTCTCTTAATGGTTCGTTACGGATTATTGTTAGTTTAAATGTACCCTCGAAAACGGACAGTCCCGTGTTTTTGTATTATCGAAAAAACACACCAAAAAGGACTAGCCCGTATTTTTGTATGTCTTCCAACCCCCAATGCCTAAGGGGACAAGGGTCCATGCAATCCTGACGACAATGGGTAATGGCTGTCATTAGCGTGGGGAGAAATCTTCTTGATGTTTTAGGATAAAGGCTTTACACTGACTCTAAAGAAACAAATTTATTACCAGTTACAAAGTGAATGCATATATAAAGGGATTTAAGAATTTCTGTTTTAGAGCAGTTACTGAATAAAAAATAGAATTTTTTACAAAATGAACGTTTACCTATAAGAGCATTAAGGAATTAAAACGAGAAAAATAAAAGTAATAAATGCAAACATAAAAATCTGAAAATGCAAATCTTTCAGATTTTACATTACGCCCAAAGGGCATTTTTTTAACGGTTTGTGGGTTACCTTTATTTTTAAATATCATGTTCTTCGCACTTAAAACATAAAACTTCAGTTAAACAGCAATACCGTGAAATAAATTTTAAATGAGTATATCTTTAGAATTTCCGATACACAGTCTCGCCCATTGAAGATAATTTTTTATATTATTATTTTCATACAGTGTTGCCTTTGCTCGCTTTAAAATTGTTGAGTTTCTTAATAAAAAATTCATTGAAGTTTTACGAAATATGAAACATATAATAAAACAAATTCCAAATCTCGGCTTCGAGATGCCCATATTTGGGTGGAAATGTCCGTTATTCAAAATTGGATGGGTCTAGGTACCGTTGTTTTATCACAATGCGAGAAACATACATATATTTATGCAGATTATTCATTATTTAATTTCAAGGCAGATAGCCCTCGAGAGCTTTGCCATAATCTAATAAACCAAAACCACTATTTAATTTTTTTAAATATAATACAGGGCTGTAATATGTGGTAGCAACAGTTTGAAAAGTGAACTGACATAGTTTTTAACGGAAAATGAAAAAAAATGAAGCTAATAGACCTTCTCGGCTAACGCCCTTTGTTTTAAAAATAATGTATCGTGTAATTTAATGGGAATACGAGATTAAATAATTCTCTTTAAAAAATTTATCTACAAATTTATATCACGAATAATAAAAACATAAGGCTGTCTTGATAAATTTATAAATATTATACATCTGACAATGCGATTCAATTATTTGATTTCGTAATTTAAGAACCTATGATTCTTCTTATAAAACTGTACAGGAATTTAGCAAAGAAGCTATTAAGTAATCTCTTATTACCATTAATCTATGCGATAAATTATTATTATTATTATTACTTTTGGTTCAGCCTTTTACTTCAAGTATCCTTTTACCTCAAATAATCGAAAAGATATATAAATTTAAAACAAAATTCGCCCCAAAATCAGAAATTAGGTTACGAATTTCATGCAAATTTTATTTCAAAAGCTATTTTACGCTCTGTAAAATGATGCAAACTTAAAAATTTTGAAATTTTTAGTTTATTCTTAAATGGAAATATGCGCAAAAAATTTTTTCGACATTAAATTTTAAAAACTCTAAATTGAATTATTATCATCCGTAAACGGTGTTTGTACAAAATTTGAATTCAATAGCTTATCGATAAGTAGTTCAAAAATCGACGACGAGCTTTTGATTAATTACGTGAATGAACTGAATACAATTTTTGGAACAGCTCTATTTTTAAGCACTTTGGAAAGATCGGTAAGTTGTTGATACAGCATAACCGTTATTTTTATAACATTCTTGGCATTATGAAACGTGTAAGTGACATTCATAAGCGATTCCCGACAGTTCTGCTCATTTGTCAAAGTGGCTGCTTTTGAAAATATTGTGAAGCTCACTCGATGTGCTCCACTATGATACTCATTAAAGATATTTAATTATGTTTTATTTCTATACAGAAATACTGGTAAAATTAAGAGGTCAAATATTTAATTATTTGAGTTATATAAGTACTTATACTGTCTCAAGAAATTTTGAGTCATTTTGTAAAAATAATCTTTTCTTTAAAATTCCTTTTTCCCCCCTACCCCCTATGCTTCATGACTTTATGACTATTCTGATGAATTACATTTTTTTTAACAGCAAGAGACATGAAAAATGAGCAATGCCTTACCCGGGACGCGAACCACGGACTTCTCGAATGCGCGCCGAG
This sequence comes from Stegodyphus dumicola, assembly GCF_044657685.1. Taxonomy (NCBI): domain Eukaryota; kingdom Metazoa; phylum Arthropoda; class Arachnida; order Araneae; family Eresidae; genus Stegodyphus; species Stegodyphus dumicola. The sequence continues at coordinate 89,981,786 of NC_140779.1, read as the reverse complement.
CATACTGAGACCACGAAGGCATGCTAAAAGGGCGGGAGAAAATACCGTATATACTCCTCCTTTAAAAGGGCGACTGGGGATTAGGGGACCGAATCACCAAATCCTTGCGGCGAAGAATCATCATCCACCACCTTTTTTGGTTTGGGTGCCACTATAGAAACATTAGGTTATTTCGAAGCAGGACATGTGAAATAGGAGCAATGCCTTCGCCGGGACTCGCACCACCAACCTCTCAAATACACGCCATGTGTGCTGACCATTACACCACGAAGGTATGCTAAGAAGGCGGGAGAAAATACCTTATAGGTTATGAAAACCAAAAGTTGAGTAGGTAGTCACAAATCTAACTAATAAATGCTCTACAAATACAACTTTTAATAATTTAGCAGAATTTTTTGGAAACGTATTTATATAGATTGTTGTAGAAATCAACACAGTTTGATGCCAATTTAGAGGAGGGGTTGTTTATGAGCGTATTAAAAATGCTTTTCCCACTCAAAATGTTAACTACTTTAAAATAATAATTCATAATCACACTGAATCTGATGTTTACAATTATTTCCCCTGAGATTTCTTTAAAAAGAAAGAATTACAATTGTGTTTAATGCAGAAAATTTAATGGAATTGGCATCTGCGCAAGAGGACGGAAACTATCAGGGAGGACTTTCTAAGGAAAACTAGATTTCCTTCACATTGAACGTAGAAAACTTTCACCGAACAAGCGTGTTCATCAGGATTTGAACTTATATAGGATTACCAGTACTCAGCGGTTTTAGCGCTTGGCCACTGGGGCCCGCAGACTGATTAAAAATCTTGTTTAGAAACCTTTTATCTTGATTTAGTGTGACAGGTGCCGTAGTGTGAAGGTTAGGATTACTTGAATACAGCAAAACACACGAGAACTATCTGCTTTTAAGGAAAGAGATGCCTTCGTAGAGGACTTTTTAACGAGAAATGTCTCATATTCATGTTATATATAGGAAAAAACATGGAAAAATACCATTCAGCCATCGCATTCGTTCGTCAGGGTGTAAATCTAAGTCGAACTACCAGTATTTACCGGCCACTAATATGGCCGTAGTTTAATAGGGGAAATAACTGTTGGATTGTAAGGCATCTAAATTAAGAAATAAAAAAAATCACTTCTGAGGTAATCTTAAACCCAAATTAAGTTTTTTATTATAATTATGAAAGAGTTCAATTCATTTGTTAATTTTCAGAGCATTAAAATTAGTGTGGCTTTAATGAATGATTATTTAGACCTGTTACAGGAAACAAATACATCAAAAGTTTCCTTTAAAATATCAGGAATTATTGAAAAATCATCTGTAATTTATAAACGAGAAAACGTATTTAACCAGATTTTGCATGTGTGAAAAAATAATGAATTTTGATCTCCCCTAGTAGAGATATTTGTAATTATATTTCTAGTTCCCAATTCAAAGTGAGAAATCTAGGTGCCTGAAGCCAGAGAACACTATTGATTCTTCTTGGCTTCTATTTTCAGCGACGAAATAGATCAACTGCATGGAAATTTTATGATTTTTCTCAACATGTAGACTAAATGCGTGTAAGTGTTTCTTAGAAAGCTCGTCGGAAGTAGAATATCTCTATCTTGGTAGGTAGATATCGTGTGCTTTAGTAAATTTAGCAAATCTAAACACAGTGCTGACAGTACTATGTTTGAGGCCTTTCTCTAACATAGTCGAATAGTGTATCGAATAGTCGAACATTGAAATCACCCTACATCGCCCTCTTTTACTTACTTTTATACGTTTATCTCAATATTATATATTGCATCCACAAAAATTTCTCTAAATTAATGTTATTTGGATTCGAAAACCATTTTATGCTTAAATACATCTTTCCAGATGTTTGTCTTTTACTCACTGAGAGTCAATGCTTCTTGAAGATGTCAATTCATGAATGAAAAATTATTTCTTGCTTTTCCGGTTTCCCCTAACCGTTCCCACAAAGGCCGAACCTTTGGGCAAAAACAGCCCTCCTATGATGTTAATTCCTGAGTAAAAGAGAAAGCACTGAACGGGGTAAAGTAGTAGAAATCTTGACTTTCCTTTTCACTCAAAATTCAAGCATTCCCAAAATCTACTATAAAAGATATACTCCCTAAGGTATAAAATTTTTGTGTAATGAAATTATAAAATGCAATATATATATATATATATGCATTCTAATATATACATATGCTAAAATATGAATGCATATATATATCATTGATGACATATATATATATATCAATTAAACCATTAGACACACTCACACACATACATAATTAGATATATTACAAATATAGAATCACATAGTATCAGTAGATGAAAGAAGAAAATAAATCCTGCTGGTGAAAGATTGCTGAAGAAATTCAAAGCATAATGAAAGTTTCTTTTATCTTGGAATCAAAGAACTTTTTTATCGCTTTAGTTTTTGGGAGACTATTAGATTAAAATGTAATAAATAAATAAGTATATGGAAGAAAAATAAATCTTTAAAGGAAGAAAAAGGAAAAATAGAACCAAACAATCAAATCATTTTCAGCATTAAAACCAATTTTAAATGCGACAGTATATTTTTCTGCCGATATGAAAACTTAAGAAAATAGACAGAAATCTGCATTGTTTCACCTATCAATATATGACAAATGGAATAACGATACAAGAAAAAGTAATTTGAAAAATTTGCGAAAGCGGAATAATTTCGAATGCTGCGCAAACAGAAAGATACCATGCAGCGACATTGGATTTTTTTCGAAGCAAGAAATGCGAATATTCAGCAGTGCCCTCATTGTGCTTCTAATAAGGAGGTCTTCCAAATTCTAGCTGGAAGGACTTCCATTTATAACAAGATAGTGAGAATGGCATAATTTCTTGTTATTTGTTTTCATTTAAAGGGCGAGAGAGAAGAAGCACGAGGCACTGTCGGAATAATTCATGTGTTAACGAATTATCGTCTGACATGTTTTCATTGGGGTGCCATTGAAGAGACGTAGCGTTTTTACGAGAAAAAAAACACGAAAAATCCGTTATCCTATCAGCGGAATACGAACCACAGGCATTCCGACTGATAGTCCGATCTACTATCACTTGCACCCCGAGTTCAAATTCTAGCTGGAAGAAGTTCCATTGAGCAATTTCCAGCTCAAAGAAGAATGAGATAATTTCTCATAATCAATACGGATATATAATTGATGATTCTAAAATTTTATTATCATTAAGACTGGAAAAAATACATGATTTAATTCATTTTCATACATTTTAAAAGAAGTCAAATTTTTCAGAGAGTTACTATAAAATATTTATTAGAATGTCAAATTTAAGCATTTCAATTATTTATATAATAAAGGATAAATTTTATATTTATATAATAAAGAAAAATCGTTGATAATATCACTCTGATTTTAGTGGAGATATTTTAAGAAATAAATAAGTGAAAGCTGGAGGAAGAAAAACTATTTCAAGTTATATGTTTATCTTAAAAGTAACGAGAGAAAAACTATGTTAAAATAAAGGCACGCATATCGAAATTGTTTCCTGTACTGCTGACAAATTGTTATATGGTATGCATACTATAATGTTCATGAATAATTGATTGCTACTAGATTAATACAGGCATAGCATATTTCTAGGGACTGATTTGCTGTAATTTCCAATTTGAATTTTACATACTTTTATATTTAGGACACTAATTACATCACACTGAAGATTACTAAATGCAATAATTCCATTGCAGTTTTATAGAAAATTATAAAATTTTCAGTTTCAATAAACAAATATATAATATTTCGATGACTCAGTAGGTAACATAATTTATTATCTTTCAAGTTTTTTTCGAAAACACCTCGGCAGATATAGAATCAGCCGCAGACTGTACTAACTTTAACAAGCGCAGTATCTGAGTGTTCACATTTCTGTTTATAACTGCAATAAGAACAAGTATAAGTTTGAAAAGTTTACCAATGGCTATGTGGATAAAAGAGATGATCACAAGTATTTTGACCTGGTTTTGGTTTCTGGTCAATATGTTGGCTGTAGGGAAGATTTCGTGATTTTTTCCATGTGAACTAGTTTTCTTTATAAATTCCTCTAAGTCTTTCGTTAAGTACAAAGTTGCTACATTAAACATTAGTAAGTGTTTACAAAGGTAAACATTTTAAAAGCGACTAGCGTAAAGAAAGATTATTTAAATTATGTTTTTAAAATGCAAATTCAGAACACTGAAAACCAAACAGTAAACATTATACGACTAATTTAATAATCTTTGGTTTGGTTTACTTGAAAACTTTACTTAAAAAACGTTGAAATTTACAATGTTTACAACAAACTATTATTCTGCCATATTCATCGATTGCGTTAATCAAAATCTAAAATTATTTAACGTAAAATGTAATTATCCAAAAATTATATAAAATGAGAATTTTTTCCCACTATATCTGTAGCTTACAATGGCTAGAAAAAAAGATAGCTCTAGATAATGAGTATTTCTACAATGAAAAAACTCTATTGACTAGAAATAGTCTTTGGAGACCTTAGTGCCAGTTAGCCTGCGGAGGTCAGGTTCCCTTCCAAGTCGTTTTCTTTTCCCAGGAGGCAGGGGTAGAAAGGATTCTTCCTGATTATTATTACTTTTAGCAAAGACGTTTACAATTATCTATTCAATCCTTGCTAATCAGACGAATTTGAGAAGAAAGGAAAAGTTGTAGATAAATTTTGCTTCTTCCAGTGCCAGTTACAAATCGTACAGTTGTTCAATAACATTTGAACTGTATCATTAACATTGCATATTACTAAAATGTACTTGTTCTTTAAAGTCCTTGATCTGTTCTAAAAATAATACCGCAGAAGTTTCATAAGTGAAGTACAATTTAAAGCTACTTAACATTTGTATGCATATAAAAAAGAAAAACTGTTTAAATGCATATAGTTTAACGCTTCCTGTTTTATTTGGAATAATATTTCAAAAATAAAACTCGTGTTGGTTACGACCCAAGCATTACTTAACGGGATAAAGAGCCGTACTTTGATAATGCTAGGATCATGCATTCAGTTTTCGTCGTTTTAATAAAATCCATTATGATACTTATGTTGGTAATTATAAACTGCATTTACGGATACAGAAGTATGATTAATACACTAATATCACAGAATATAAGCTTTTTATGCTCTGACAAGTTTTGGCAAGATACCAACTTTTAGTTCATATACAAGTCGTAAATTCCCTAGCCAGATTCCTTTTTTATATAAATAGATGCATAGAGGACAAAATGGAACAGTTAATTATATTTTTTATTCTTTTTCAAAATTTAATTCTTTTAGATATAATTTTTAACAGTAAACAATATTCTGCTAAGTTATAATACAAAATTTATTACTAATAATAATTTATATCCTAATATTTATATCCTAATTTAATAATATTTATATCCTCATTTATATCACTCAAAACAGAATTGGAAAACTCATTCAAATCATATTTAATCAAAACACTTTACAAAGTTATGGGAAAAAGGAATTTTGGGGTTTGTTTGATTTTTAACGGTGAATTCAATCATTAAAACATTTTTACCGTGTTTCCTCATTCATAAAACATTAGCAAAATAATTTACTAAATAATTCTTAGATGTAATAGTATTCTTGTTTATCTTTTGTTATATGACTAAAAATAAATAAAAAAGCGGCCGGTATTCAATATTTATTTTTATTTAATTACAAATACTTGGCTATTGGTACTCAAGACATAGTCTTTCCATATTATCACTTTTCTATTAGGCCTTGAAATTATGTTAATGACCTAATAGAATTCGGAAAATCCTATGATTGCATAAAACTGCGGGAGGTGCTAATAATGTCAAATTTTAAATGAAAATAGAAATTTATTTAAATTCTATTTGTGAGTGTCTGCTTTATGCATTTAATGTATCAAATGCAGAAAAGTGAGAAAAATCCATCCAACACAGAGAAATAATTCTTTCTAGTCTGTGGTAAGATTGTATCAAATTCATTTAAACTTCCGTTTAAATTCGAAATGCGATCTCTCAAATCAACGAAGGAATACATTTTTGGCTTTAAATTCCACATTACTAGCAACTGTATAATAGCTAAACTTACTAAAATATTTGTAGAAAACCGCCAAAATTCTAGAAATTGCTATAAAATCCCGAAAAATATTAGGTAGATTATTGCTTGCCAATTCGACGCTGAAAAGACGAAGATGAGCTCGATTGTTAACAAACAACTTGTGGAAAAAATTCAACGCTAAAATATAAATGCATATGCCAAATTTTCCAAAAATTTCTGATAAATATTGTACTCTCATCGTAAATATATATGGACTTATAATGTGATAAAAACTGAGTCGGTAAAAGAATGGATTAAAATTTAATTTCCCAAAATAAATTGGCCTACTAAAACTAAATAAAATAGAAAGTAAATAGTAAAAAAATTGTGTAACAAAATAAATAATGATCTTTCTTAAAATACTGCCCAATAAAACATGTCAAATAATTGAAAGTTTACAAGCTTGGAAGCTAAAATTCTAAAAAGATTTCCTAAAATTCGGCCGTCACATGTTAAAAGAAACAAGTGTACAGGCTACTAGTACAAAGAAAGAGGAGGGAGACAAAACTAAACACAACAACTACTTCTTGCCATTCAATAGTGGAAAGGCAATTTTATGGCTTATCCATCACACTAAGGGGAAGCAAACATACTGCCTTAGGCTGGGCCATCTTAGAGAGATTTCAGAAAACGAAAGCGATTTTTTTTTGGAGGGGTGTGTTGTCTGACAACGCGACCGTTTTCAAAGCATTTCGTTTCGAGATGCGGGCTCGTTGATGAGTTAAGCAAGTTGTAAACTCGGTTCTTCTGCAGTTTATCCATTATTTTATCCAAAACATGAGGAATGGTAATTAGGAGTTTAATTCCAACGTATTGATGGTGTGAGCAGTGAAAGGCCAATTGTAATTGTCATCATCTATGATTTTGTAATATAAAATATTTGAAAAGTCTGCAATGCGATTTTTGATTTGCTTTTCTGTAGAAATTTTCATTGAGCTTAGATAAATCTCTTCTTTTGGGTTTGTCTTATTAGTTGTGTCTTAAATTTAATTTTGAGTTTGTATGATTAAAATTGTAATGAATTTTTTTGGTCCATACTTTTTCAGGCACTGAATTCCAACTTAAATTTTCCCCATAGTTTGTTTGTTTACTTTCTATGCAATGATTTTTTTAAATTTTTTTTTTAACATTGGTAGAAAATTAAAATAGATTAAAAAAATTGCAGTTGTAGAGATTTGTCTGTTGTCAAAATAGAAAAACTGACATAATAAATGGGCTAAATCTAAACTTTTAGTTCAAGCGTATTTGTTATGTATTTGTTTGTTAACAGTGTTATTAATCCTATTACATGTTCACAGAACATAATGGTAGAATTAATATAAGGATTAAATATAAAGAAATCTTACTGCAAGGGATTTAGAAAATAGTGTATTTATTCATTTTTATATTATCTGATTATTCACTTTTTAATAATATCTGATTCCCTCCATCCCAATTTAAAAGCTGTGAACTTATTGGTGACTTTGGAGAACATTTGCAAACATGTGTTGTGGAGCATTTTTGACTAAGTTTTTATCAAATTTTTGCTTGAAACAAACCTGCAGTTTTTAAACTAATGATGCACTAAGAATCCCATAAGAGAACAGTCAATCAAGAAACATTGATTACATTTTTATTTTTTATAGAAATCCTTCTTTTTTGTGCTGTTGTTCTTCCCATGTACACAGCAATTTATTTTCACTTAATAAAACATCACAGAATTGCACAAATACAGTATCCATGAATTTCAGCATTCTGTACGAGCCAAACCAGGCATGTACTATACTCATAAATGCATTTTGCTAATATAATGGGTTGCCATATAACTATTTTGCCAACAAAGTGCTTTACCTCTTGAATACTTTTTGAGGCTTTTTGGCAGTGGTGCAGAACTGGTACTGATGTTCAGAAAGTACACTATTTTTTCTGTCATCAAAGAATGTACAATTTCCTTTAAAAACAATTTCGGTGATTTTTATGCTCTCATTTTTACATAAAATACTTTAATGCATTTTTACGATAGTTCATTTACAATAATTATTTTCGTTTTAAAAAAAAAAATCCCTCTCATTTATCCATTTTACTCTCCATTTTATTCTTCCCTTGTATTGACATTACTATTTTTATCTTATAATATGTTGAATTAAATATATTTAAAAATATAAAAGTTTTGTATGCATTAAATTTCAATTAAATAATTCTCAAGGAATGTTTCTTTTAATTAGTTATTTGCATCTTTTAGTTAGTTGTTTTCAATCCAGATTTAATGTGAAATGCAAAAAGGAAAAAAAAAAAAAAAAAACGTAAGCAGAATACCGAAGCACATGACCTATAACCCACAAATTCTCCAGTCTGTACAATATTTGGCTCTGGGATGTGTAGATTATCAGAGTTCTACCATATTATTAAAATATTAAATTTTTAGGAAACTTGAAACAAATAGATATATGCATATATCCAATTAAAAAAGAAGAAAGGGTAAAATAAGCGTATATATGGCAATAAAGGAAATTGTAAGTATATATATATAGTTCCACCTTAAAAGTTATCTGAATGTATTGCAGCATTCTATTAATTTCTGATTTTGAAATATGCTTTTGATGTTTTTCAAATAATTCTTTATACAAATTTGAAATATTGCTGCAGTTTAATTTTTTATGCAGCTAACTAATTGGTTTCTTAAATTTTTAAAGTGAAAATCATATTTATGTGTACATATTTTCCAATGAATGAATTGGAATGTTTTTGATTTTTTTCCCATCATTTTATGCAACAAATGTTTTTTTTATAACATTGATCATAATTAAGGTTTAAAATTCAGTTACTATAAGCTATTAGAATAATTTAGTCTTCAATTGAGTGCTGTCAAAATAAAAATATTTTTAGGTGGGGATTTTCTGTTTATTTTTTATTTTTTTTATTTTTTTTTTATTTATTTATTTATTTTTTTTTTTTTTTTGTGAAGTAATTGGGAATTGGCAAACTCAAATTTCTGTTATAAATAAGCTATGTTTGGAAAAAAAGTGTAGATTATTAAAAAAAAGAAAAAGAAGAAGAAAAGGAAAAAACTGAAAGAATCTTAAACTTTAAAAACAGTAAAGATGCCTTTCAATAATAAAAAATATTTTTTATTTATTGCATTATCTTCACAAAATTAAGATAAAAATGTGAGAAATAAAAATAATCACATATTATAGAAAGTTAAATATGATTACAATAAATTGTAGGTTAAAAGAAAAAATACTCATTTATAAATCTTTTTAGAAGATATATTTTCATATTACTTAAAATAATTCCATTGAGATGTTAAAATTAAATTATTTTTGATATATAAAACATTTCAATGCTTAATTCCTTGAATATTTTTACATGTATTGTAAATTTATGTATTTTCTGTGATTTTAAAGTAGTTAAAAATATTAAATGCATTTGAAATATTTAAAAAACATTTTTCTGAATTAGTTAAAGAAGTTATAGCTGTGATCAAAATAGAAATATTCAAGATTATTTTGTTATTACTGTTGATAACTTCCTCCTTTCTTGTACGAAGTAAAGGAAGTATTGTAATTGCGAAAAATTTTGAGTATCATAGTTCAACGAAAATATCGATTTCATTTGCCCTTAAAACCATTTGAACGATGTTTTTATGTGACATCCGTTCGTACGGACAGAAAAAAGGACTGATTTTGCCAAAAAGTATTGTGAATTGGATTCAGAAGAGGTTTTTTTCCCTTGACCTCTGTATGTATGTATGTACATATTTATGTATCTGGCATAACTCAAGAACGAGTAGCTATAGAATGTTGAAATTCTGTATATAGGACTGCTATAACATGTAGTTGTGCACCTCCCTTTTTCGTTGGAATCGGTTGCATCATTCGTATATAAATATATATATATATATTCCCACTCTGTTACCTTGCTCAGTGAGCTTAGTATTTTTATTCTTATATGTTGTTAAATTGTGCATTTTTTGCTTTAAAAGTGATTAAATTTTGTGATTTTTATTTCCGGTTAAGGTTTTTATGCCTTTAATTAATCTGCATGCAATAGCTGTAGAATTATCGACAATTTAAAAGTGGTGAGTTAAGCCTAACAAACTGCCATTCGTTTACATTTGAAACTCAGTTGAATAGTAAATTCAGTCAGTTTTTGCACCTTCAGTGTCTTTTCCCCAAGTGGGACCAAAAGTAAACTTTCAGTTTGTGCATCGAAAAATATGCCTTCTTGCCCGCTGTCCAAATTGATTGTCTTTGCGTAGAAACTCTAATTTTAATTGTGAAATTTTTTTTCCAAAGGGATTTGAGTTCTGAAGGACTATTATTTTCGTTTTGCCGTTTTGCATCGGACTCCTATAACTGTCGGTTCACTTTTCAAACTGTTGCCACAAAATGTTAGAGTCCTGCATTATATTTGAAGAAATTAAATAATGAAAAATATGCATAAATGTATGTATATTTCTCGCATTGTGTTAAAACAACATATCTAGAGCCATCTAATTTTGAATGACGTAATCCTACTGCGAATATGGGCATCTGAAATACCAAATTAGAAATCTGTTTTATTATCGATTTCATATTTTGTAAAACTTTAACGAATTTTTTAGTAACGAACTCAACAATTTAAAAGCGAGCAATGGCAGCACTTTACGGGGGGGGGAGACCTTTTTATCTTCACCGCGCGGAACTGTGTGTCGGAAATTCTAAAGAAATGCTCATTTTAAAATTGTTTTGAGACATTGCTATTGAACTGAATTTTATGGTTTAAGTTCAAAGAACAGGATATTTAATAAATAAAGGTAACACACAAAAACGTTAAAAAAACGCCCCTTTGGACATAATTTAAAATTTGAATCATTTCAGATTTTTTTTTAAAATTGTGTGGGTTTTTTATATTTATTTTTTATTTTTATTTTTAATGAATATGTTTTGAGTTTTTGTATATTTTTGCTTTGAAGTGAAGTGATAACTGAATTAACTGAGTGAGAAATATATATAGTGAAATCTATAGTGAAATGCAAGGAAATAAGTTTAAATGAAATGCAGCAAAAAAATGTGTATAATTTAATAGGCCATATGGGGAAGTCGTGACGTCCACATCAATTTTTTTTTTAGAGAAGACATGACTTAAAATGTATTACAGAAATAATTTTTACCCATTTCTAAATTTATGTATAAAAACATATGTACATACATTCTTGACTTTGGTAAGTACAAAGTCTGTAACACAGAAAATATACCTTTATGCAGAAAATAAAAATTAAAATCCAGCATCGAAGTAAGAAGTATTCAGAATAAAATGAATAAATGCATGATTTCAGTCTGCCTTCATAGTATTTCACGAAAAGAAGCATTTCTTTGAAAAAAATCAAATGGTTTCAAAAATTAATTTTTTTTCTAAATTCATTTACTTCTTTGGCAAGCAAGGCTAATTTAGAGATGTCTTGAATAACATCCTACTGATAAAAGCATTATCAGTAGATTTTACATTATAAGGTAATAGATGCTAATTGTACAATAGATCTGATAGTGCTAAGTTATCAGATCATTTTCAGCTTTCTTGACAGGCAGAAACAAAACTGTCTTTAATATATGTATTAATTGCATGGGAAAGATGTCCCTAACCCTCCAGAAAAGATTAAAGTCTCTTGATTATTGCTAGCTCATTTTAAGTTCTATTCCTAATGACTGAACTAGCTTGCTATATGAGATTTGTATGATATTAAATACTACATTTTACATATGTAAAGTTGAATATTGTACATACTATGCATTCATGAAAAAATATTTCCCATGAAACTAATATAATTATGCAATTTAATTACAAAACAATTTTGTTTAGAAAGCCATTCACAGTGCTATTCATTCCAGTATATGTTCCTCCAAGAACTTTGTTGTAATTAAATACGTAAAATAATCTTAACTATTTATATAGCTTATTATTTCACTTGTTTTTTGTCTGCAAAAACTTCAAACTTTATTCAAACCAGGATCAAAAGTTAAAATGTTTGCTGCAAAGGTAAACTTAATGATAATAAGTGTAAATTTTCCTATATAACTGTATTTTTAAAGAATAGTTCCTTAAGATCACTCTTTGATTGAGCTACATTTGAAAATATGAAACTGAATATTATATGATTTTGTATCTATTAGTCTGAGCAATGCTTATTAGTCCAAAGGGGCTTTGTCCCTGAAGGGCTGTTGTTTTCGTTTTGCGATTTTGCGTCAATTCACTACAAATGGCGAATCACTTTTCAAACTGTTGCCACAAAGTATTATCGCCCTGTGTTATATTTAAAGAAATTAAATAATGAAAAATCTGCATAATTGTATGTATATTTCTCACATTTGATAAAACAATGGTACATAGAGCCATCAAATTTTGAATGACGTAATTGTAATCTTTGTTAATCAAGGATTTTTCAAATCCTTGATTAACAAACTCAAGGATTTCAAAGCGAGCAATGGCGATGTTCTACAGAAAAAAACATTTTTATCTCCAGCGCATGTGTCTCTGTATCGGAAATTCTTAAGATATGCTCATTTTAAAACTATTTTGCGATATTGCTGTTGAACTGAATTTTATGTTTAAGTGCAAAGAACGTGATATTTAATAAATTAATGTAACACACAAAATGTTAAAAAAACGCCCCTTTAGACGTAATTTAAAATCAGAAACATTTCAGATTTTCTTTTTCTTTTCTTTTTTTTTTTTTAATTGTTTTAATTTAAGGTCTGAAAATGTTTTCTCTTTATAATAAGCTTTTTGTATGTAAAATGTAGTATTTAATACCATACATTTTCGAAACACATATATTTATATGGAGAAAACATGTCATACAGATTTATAAATTATTCTTAAACATATATTAGAAACATAAAAAGCTTTTCCATACATGTATAAGGAATAAAGAAAGTAATTCTTTCAATATTATTGCATGAAAATTATTTTTTTCCGCACATGTAAAGAAAAAAAGGCTTTCAATATTGTTGTGGGAAAATTATTTTGGGACAAATGCTGTTTTTACAATACTTGAAAATTTTATCAAATTTCATTCAATTACTATATTTTGTATGTTTTACTTCTTTTATAGAATTATGAGATGATAGGTCTAGACTCAGAGTGGAAGCCCAATTTTGGTCTTTCTCATGATAGGTCAGTATTATTAATGAAAATGAAATTGGAAATGTGAAACATTCACATTGCGAGAGTTGTTTGATAATTTATGTTAGATAGCTCTGCAGTTCATTTTGGGATGTCATAAGTAGCAAGTGCTAATTTTCAAAATTAAATCATTCCAGGTTTTACCAGTAGTGGAACATTGTTCATGTTATACAAACAACTGATGCAAGTGCTGTAGTAGTTGAAAGGGGTAAAAAAGGAAGCTAAGTTTTGTGCAATGATAAAAAAAAAATTATATAAGGAAACAGTTGTCCACTCAAACAAAAGCAGAGTTACATGAAAGTCACAATTCTGCACTAAATTTGGCAATCATTTATCAATTAAGGCCCCCACTGCAGTTTTAGGTATATGAAGCAAATATTCTGCTCAGAATTTACAAGAAACATAAAAAGCTGTGTGCACCATTGTGGCCACAAACCATTGGACTTCTTGTATTCATTTATGATTGTGAATGAAACATGCATCCAACATTATACCCTTGGTCAAAGGAAAAGGCAGTGAGAATACAAATGGGCTGAAGAAAGCAATGACTGTTTTATTGGCTGGGAGGTGATGTCCATTGATTTTGAAATTCCCAAGGAATCATCATGGTTAATTATTGGGAAAGGGGATGATAACAACAGAAACATAGTATGGAATCTTATTTAATTATTTGAAATAAGAGCTGAAATGAATGAGATTTTGAAGTACCAGAACAGTACTTTTTTGTTAAAATAACCCAGTCTCATAATGATCTCTCATCCCACCTAGACTTATTCTCTAAACTCTATTCTATTTTAAATGACTTCTTGTCTACTAAATTGAAAATTAGATTTGGTGGGAGGATTTCTTATTGAATAAGGATGTCGTTTCTGTAATCAATGCATATTTTTCAGCCCTTAATAAAAGCTACCTTTTTGAGAGGATAAAAAAATTGCAAACTACCTGAATTCACTTGAGAATAAAACTCATTTTTTGAAAATAATGTTTAACCATCATTTTTACTATGGTTAATCAAACAACTCTCTTGTGTTTATTGTGTAGCTGAAAACAAAATTTTTAGTAAATTTTCCTTGCTATTTGAAAAGAATCTAGATTTATTCTGTATCCTGTTTGTTAATATTATGTTATTTTTGAAAACTTTATTTTAAATTGTTCTAAAAAAGTACATGTTTTAAAAGTTATTCTAAAATATACACTAATTTTATTTCCAGGTTGTCTTTAATCCAGCTTGCTGTATGTGACAAAGTTTACATTTTAGATATATTATCTCTAACTGAATGTTTGGGTGCAGAACAATGGGATAAGTTTATGGATGATATATTTGCTAATCCCAAAATTATAAAGTTAGGTAATTCTGCAATTTCAGTTACAATTTGTGTTGATAATTTAAATTTGAAGCTGAATTCAGAAAATGCAAATTCTGAATATTATTGAGCTAATTAATATTTAGTAATTTAAAAATTGATAGAAAGGAATTTTATTTTGACATTAAACTTAAATAATAAGAAATAATGTTTCCTTTGAAAATGTTAAGTTGATACTGTGTTCAGATGATGGTTCTTAATGCTATCTTTCAATATATAGTTTTAGTAACAGAAAGCTTTTTTAAGTGTAAATGTGATTTTTATTTTTATTATCAACTAAAACTGAGAATTTGTTTTGAATGTGGAAAGTTTGCAAGAAATTTCATTCATGAGTGCAGTTTCAAATTGCTATAAGTTCAATATTTTCTGATTTATGTAAATGTGATAGAAATATTTGAGATGTAAAATATGCAACAGAAATATTTAAGATGTATGCATTGCATATTACATACAGATTGAACTACAAGTGAATACTAATGAATACATGTATGTTAGGAATTCATGGGCATACTGAATTTTTACATTTGCAGTTGATGAAAAACTAGTATTGAAGAACAGAATAATTATTATGGAAGAGTAAATTTAAGAACGTATGTGATCTGTTAGAAAAAAGAAACAAAACTTCTTTTTTTCATTTGAAATTAGCAGCACAATATAAAGTCTGGAATATAATATTTAAATAAATATCCTTGCCTATATGTGTTCATATTTAGCTAAAATCACATAATGATTTTGTTTTGAATGTGGAAACACATTCAAAACTTCCTTTTGAAATTTCCTTTTGAAAAATGCATGTCAAAGTAGATAATCAACTGGCATATTGCTATGAAATTAAAATGGACCAATATGCGATTATGCTTTGTTTCAGAGATATTTTTTTCCTTCATAAAATTTTTGCAAAAATGCTTGAAGTGTGGCATCAAGTTTATAATATCAAGTGTCTATCATTTTCATAAGTTTACATCTGGTAAGGACATTTTAAAGATGAGATGAAAGAGAGCACATTAATGAGATACTGTGATTACTGATAAACTAAGCATAAGAATATGCAAACATGCTACTGTCAATCCAAAAATATCTTGTTGATTTCTTAAAGATATTTGCATTTCTAAGGTTTTAAATAATTATATTTAGTCGAAATATTAATAACAAGGTAGATGCCCCCCTTGCAAGCTAACAAAAGATGTGTAAAAAACATGTGTAGAAACTGTAGAGATATTATTAAAGTAAGCAAGCACTGAAATTCTAGATTTTTTAGACATTGTACTTTAAATATGACTCAAAGATACACTGTAGTGTATCATGAACATCTGTAAGTTCTTAAAAAATTCCATAAGATATGAATAAATATAATTTTAATTTATCATGTTTCAAAAGGCATCATCTATAATAAATTTGGTCGAGGGGATTAAAATACCACCAAGACAGAATTATTTGGGCATTATAAAGCATTTGTTATAAAATATTGTTAGAACAGCAGTAAATATCAAAGCTCAGAAATTTAGTATTTGTTATAATGCTCCACTTTATGAAACTCGCATTATGGAAAATTTGAGCAAAGAAACAAGTTTGTATTGCCCACTGCCTCACTCTTTTTACAAGATTTGTCACTATGCAGCTATTTTCTGTTTTCTATGAAACTGAAGGAACTCAGAAAATAAGGAAGTCATACCAATCGCTGTTATAAAGGCATAAAGGAACATCCTAATGACAGACTTTGAGACATTTATATAAAGATTGGTTTGATATGTCCAGCACTGTATAATAATACAAAAGGACAGTATTTTTTTAAAAATGTTCATGAAAGTGATAAGAAGAATTACTAATATTCAAGTATATGAGTAAATGGTACTTTTCCGTTTGGCCGGCGCAATTTCCCATTTTGCCGGCGCAAGTGATAAAGTTGCCGAAAATGGTAGAACTGATGCCAAAGCGAATATCTTCACTGATAACCTTTCACGGCACTTTTTCAAAACAAGTCACTGAGATTTATTATCAGATTTACCTTTTTTTTTTTCAATATTGGCATACAGTTACATAGAATTTTTTTAATTATAATATTGAAATAATTCTTGCATTTAAACTCGTATTCCATACTGAGATTTAACTTGAAATTAATGTAGATAATTCCTGAGAGAATCAGATTTTTGTAGCGTATTTTACGTGAGATGAGATTGTTTGGGATCATGTGATATTAAACTGCGAATCAAGAGGTTATACCATGAAAGCATAGTAAATCTTTAATTTAACGTCTTTAAATTCTAAAATTAACGTCTTTTACAAATATGTCAAAAATGGATGAAAAACCAATGAAAATTTGGGATTTGCCCAGGCCAGAGGAAGAATCCGTCAGATTCTTTCAAGCGAAAGGCATTTTGCCTAACATTGCTATTTGTGAAAATAATCATGAAATGAAATTATATTTCGGAGACGAAATTCAATGGCGTTGCAACCTTTCAACTTGCCGCAGTAAAAGAAGTATACGGAAAGGCACATGGTTTGAATCATCAAGATTGAGTTTCTTGAAGTGTTTAAGATTCATTTATGGTTGGAGTGAAGAATTAACTTCAGTTAAATGGTGTGAAAAGCAGTTGGAAATCAGTCACGGAACAGTTGTGAATTGGAATAACTACATGCGAGAGGTTTGTGTGGATTCTTTACTTAAACGTCAACAACGCAAAATAGGAGGCCTTGCTATGATCGTTGAAGTGGATGAAAGTATGTTCATGAAGCACAAAAACAACGCGGGACGGATTTTACCACAACAGTGGATCTTTGGTAAAGTTTGTCGTGAAACAAACGAATGTTTCCTTGTGATGGTGCCAAACCGATCCATGAGTATTATATTAGAGGCAATAAATGAAAACATCCAAAAAGGAACTACAATATATTCCGATTCATGGAAATCATATTGCACTGAAAAACTGGAAGAGGAAAGTTTCGAACATTTCAAAGTGAACCATAAATACAATTTTGTAGATCCGGAAACTGGAACGCACACGCAAAAAATTGAAAGACTATGGGGAAGCGCAAAATGGCGGAATAAGAAACACAAAGGAACTGCTCGGCATCATCTGGAAAGTTACCTCGCCGAATTTATGTGGCGAAAGGACACAAAAGACCCATTTGAAAAATTTCTGAATGATATTAAAATGTGTATGCCTCCAAAATAAAAAAAAAATGTTTAAAATTCTTAGAATTAACATTTCTTAACATTTTTTTATGTGTATACTGTGTGTTGTCGCCAATAAGGTCTGCTTGGCGAGATTTGCGCCGGAGAAAGGGAAATGGCGAGGTTTGCGCCGGCGAAACAGAAAAGTACCGAATAAATTTGTTAAAAATATTATTTTGTATAACAGCAAATAATAAAATTCCAGTGACTATTTTTAATAAAATATTTAAGAAAGTAATAATTCGTATTCAGATTTTTTTTAAAACTTTTAATGTTAAAGTTTAAGAATAATTTTTTTAAATTATGGTTCTTCTATAGCAGTCAAATTATAGAAATCTGATTAATTTAGTAATTTTTCACAGTATATTTTATTTAAATTCAGTGTAAATTATTTTCCTAAAAATATTGCTTAAGATATTGTAAATTTAAATTATACTGAATATTTTCAAATGCTTTCGTAGGTTGTGCTATAACGTGTGATGTTAACATGATTATAAACAACAGTAAATGTACTCCAGGAAAAACAAAAAGATTTTCACATATATTAGATATTTCAATATTTTATCGAAAAGTATGTATAAATTTTTAATTTTTTATCATATTTGATGTTATTTGGTGTATTCTTGATATATTAAGCATCAAATTATATTATATTATTTATTTCATTTTTACAATTGCCTTGTAGTTTTATCTGAAGAATTTTGTATTTAGATTTTCATGAGCTGCCTAGAATTTAGTAAAGCAAAATATTTTACCTTGCAATAGGATTCAGCTATCCAGACTAAATAGGGCCCTATTATGCATGAATATATGAAAATGGAGAAAATTTAGGCTAAGTAATGGCTCATGGAAAAAATAAGCTGTTGTAATGCTTTTAGGGTACATATTTTCTGAGCATTGTAGGCCACTTTTTTTCTATTAAACGTATTCTTATAAAAAATATGTACAAAGTCCGGAATCCAGGCTTTTCATGACTTCGTCGATTGCGGATTTGGGATTTTTCTGGATATTAGATCATCAGTTTAAATCTAATAAGATGGCATGTAGAAATTATAAAATTAAAAATATAAAATCGTGATTTATGAAATAATGAAGTATTTATGTTCTAAAGGATATCAAAATTTACACACACACACACACACACACACACAAAAAAAAAAAAAAAAAAAAGCTTAATATTTATTTGTTTACCTTATTAAACATTTCTTTCAATGTAAGTAGCTTAAATTGCTTCAGTTTTCTCTTTAATTCTGTAGACAGACATAATCTCTTGTTTAGTTACATTGTTGAAGTCCTGTAACTGCTGTTTCGAAAATTCCGACTAACTTGTCAAACGAAATTTTCTCCTTTTCAGTAACTTCTCTGTCACTTTCTTCACTATCGGTAGTGGTATTTTCTGGATCTAGAACCATACTACAGATTTCGCCATTCATTAATTGATTGATGATTGAGAAGCATTGTCATCACAATGAAAAACGTCTTTTATATCATCTTCATTTATTACCGCTTCTCCACATTTCTTTACAAAATCCGTTAATTGGAAAATTTCACCTTTGTTTTGCGATATCTGAAAACCTTTAAAATTAGCAGCTATCATCATCAAATTTATCCTTCACTATACATATTTGGCTATGAATCATGAGCTTGGCGACAAGTTGTTCCATTAAATTTTATCTTGCTTCTATCGCGCACTGAGACAATTAGGCCTGACTTGTATTAGCTTAGTTATGTATTGTACTTATGTCTATTTCTTGCACATGCTTAAGGCTTTTCAGAGTTCTGAAATAAATTCCCACATATATTTAAGCCTTATTGAGGGCCGGCACTAGATATCTTACCGCTTGATGCAGTCTCTGTGTGTCCTAAATTCTGTGACTCGGTGCGGCCATATGAGCCCGTCGCTATTTCTGGGTTTATGTGAATAACAAATCAGTTATTCTTAATTCAAATAGCCCTAAAATGTAATCTTAATCTCTGAGTATCATCAACAAAATCTATTTTTAGCATATGGAAAGAAATTTTTGGTAAATTTTTCTTCATTCAATATTTTTTAACGCATTTAGCTTAAATCTGTAATCATCGCCAAGCGTAATGCCAACATAAAAGGTTACCATACTCCTTTATTATTCATTTACAAACTTAAAAAAATTGTTTAGGCATCGCTACATGAGTCATTACTCAAGTTGTGATGTTTTTTTATACACATGCAGTGATGAAAGGAAAGTATAATAAATAATGATTCACCAGTTTTGCATCAAATTAGCGATGTATCTATGGGGAATGTTTCGGTTTGAGATGTGTGTAACAAAGCCAAATTACTGATTGTACAAATTTATGCTAAAATGATTGTTTCTTCAATAACAAGGTATTTTATTTAGTGTCGAAGTGAAATTAAGAATCGGGACTCTTAATGTTTTATTATGTGTGGAGGGGGGAAATTAAATGTGCATGCGTAAAGCATACAAGAAAAACGTTGGTGGTGGTTTTGAGGTCTGGATTTTAGATTATTTCGGATAATGGACATTCGGATTTCGGACTTTCTACTATGCTGCATTATTCTTTTATATTAGTTATAACAAAGAATTAACATTTAAATGCATTGATGATAAGCTGTTTTATTTGGTCTAGACAGAATAATTGATGTACTTTGGACTAATAAAATTAGCATCTTCTATGATTCTAAATACGTGCAGTTCTTTAGAATAACAAAAATCTCCAACTAAATTTGTAGTTATAAAATGTACAGCAAACTTATTGAGAAAGAAATTGGTTACATAAAGGAAACGAAAATTTTTCTTTAAAGGTATATTTTGAAAACATTAAAAAATTAGGGCATGAAGTAGTGAGAACATTGATTTGTCTATGTACTAAAAATAAATAAATAAATAAATAAATAATAAAAAAAAAAATGTTAAAGAGAAGAAAACTGACGTAAATTAGCAAAAAATATCTTGAAAATTTTTAAATTGAAAAGATGCATAATTTATTGTGTGTTGTTGCTATCAAACATTCATGTTTCATAGCCTTTTTCATGTAATTATCCTGATATTGTTTTAGAAACAAAACCATAAATTGCATACTTAATTTATCTGTATTTTAAACTGTAAAATGTTCTTAGTGCATGATTTGAATAGTGCTTTTTTTAACTGATTATTTTTTTAGTAAAAAAATAGTGACTATGTAAACTTATAATGACTCAGGGTATCTAATTACATATATAAGTATTTGTAACTAGTTGCTCACCGTTAAAAGAGATCTTTGCATGTTAACATGAGTTATCATTTTTTTTTTAAATTCTTATTGTGAACATAAGGTATAACAAAAAATTTTAAAATCAACATAAAATTCATTCCTTACAGCTGAAGATACTTAAAATAATATAAAACAACTTCTCTGGTGCTCTGCTGCTTCAGAGGGTTGTTGGAACTTTATATTAAATAGTGTATGTTAACTGCATTATAATTCTAGCAACTCTACACAGTTATGACACTAATTGGTCAGAGCACATTTAACTTTCAAAACCCACCAATCTTGCCAGTATCATGTTGAAAATGTCAAGCGTCTGTTCTTATCAGCATCTCTCTCATTCTTAGCAAGCAGCAGCGATGGCAACAGCCAAGGTTCTGTTACAAATCATGCTGGTTATGATTTTACTGCTGATTTAAAGCTATGTTGCTTGAAGTAAAATTTGCTTAAACTTCTAGACTGAGCAAGTATGTGACAAAATGAGGCATTAAAAAAAGAATCACCATAAAACTAATTGCTAGTCAAACTTAAAATATCACTAATCTTTAAAATATGTGGAACTATTCTAAGTATAAAATATAAATAATTAATAAGTTATAATAAGTAAAAATTTTGGAGGAATTTGGTAATTTAATGCTAATTACCTGATAAATTTTACAAAGTTGAATTTATTCTCGAGTTTTGTTTCATAATTATGCTAAGTATCAATTATGTTTAATAATAATGTATAATATTTGCATATTTATTTTATTTTTAGAATGGTATTACAAAAGTGTATTCAATTCCCTTTGTTGATAGGCTTTTCATTTTTGTCATTATTATTCCTTTGAAAGTACGTAATTTCAATGTGCAGAAATAGGTAAGAACCCTGAACCTACAAATCATTGCATGATGATAACACTGAAGATGTGTAAAGAGGCTTTAAAAGTTATAAACATATATTCCCATAATAATTTTTTAGTGCAAGAAGGAATGAGGAATATTTTTATTTCCATATTTCCATATTTTTAATTAATTAATAATTTTTTGCTAAAAATGCAAGAAGGAAACTTAAGCATTCAAGAATTGAAAATGAACTAATTAGTTAAACAATTTTAATTCCCAATTAATTAAATATTTTACTAAATTGCTAACTAAATAATTTTAATAATAACGGTAGCCTTATGCAGTTACATATTTTCCTTTTTCTAATCTTTTTTAGACTATTATATTTTTCATAAAAAACTATCAGTAAAAATTTATATAAAAAAAAAAATCTGATGTGTGCACCACATGACTTTCTTGTATGGAATATTAAATTATATGCATTTTTCTTACATTCCATTTAAACTTATTGGATTGAATTAAATCTGCTTCGTTGATAGCACATAAACCATAGTAGAATAAATGCGCTCTTTAACCCTCTAAACGGCAAGGCCGTATATATATACGGCATATTAAAATATGTCAACAAAATTAAGGCAATATATCAAAAGAAAACAAATGCAGGTATGAAATACCAGTAGAGGTTTTACATTAAAATTTAAAAAAAAAAAAATTGTTCTCATAGTAGTTTTGGGAAATTTGTGCTTTCTTGGCGAAAACCCTGGCCGCCCAGAGGGCTAAAATTAACAATGTTTGTTTACCATTAAATCTACTTCGTCGATAGCACATAAACCACAATAGAATAAATGAACTCTTTAAAATTCACTATATTTGTTTACCATAGCAACACTCTGGCCCTAGATTCACTTGAGCGCTACATTTGAATTATTTTTTAACTATGTCTGTGTTTTATCACTTAGTAAGAGGCAATGGGCCATTAATGGCCTTTACCAATATATTATACTTTACTTTTAAATGCATGAAAAATCGAGTAAGTTGTATCCAATAATATGAAAGTACTTGTGCACATGCTGTGGTAGAACTCGGAGATTACTAGCGATGGAGGCTCCTGTGCCATCCCTTGAATAAGTAAACTTTGAACAAATGAGGTGCTCGTGTGGCACAAAATTTTTTAACTCAGAATGCACAAAATTTATATCATCTTAAGAATTATCTAATCGCTGCCACATGTTCTATTCAAATACTATAATAAATCTAAAATGATGTATGAAAAAAATTAAGCAAAGAATAACAACAATAACATCAAAAAAGAAACAGTCTTTCACAGACGATTCAGTATTTCTCATTCAATTAATTCAGTTCTCACTTCGTGGCAAGGCAAAAATACATAAAAACTCAAAATGACTGTATTGAAAATTATGAAATAAATCTTAAACGCTTATTTGCTTGGGAATTTATTCGATTTAATTCGATCGAAGCACAATTTAATTCGCAATAATAAAAGAAGGCGTTATCTTTGTTATTGTGAAGCATATTTTCTCTAGATTGGCAACAAATCTACTATTCTGCTGTTTCAAATGTAAACAAATATTTCCGCCATGTTATTTAAAAATTAGGCTTAAACATATTAATAAATGTTGATAATTCTAAAAATATTGCATACAGATAATAAATTGTTGATAATTCTAAAAATGTTGCATACAGATTTACCGTAATTTCCGGAAGAAAGGCCGCACCAGCGTAAATGCCGCACTCGAGAAAAATGGCGGGAAAAAAATTAAAATTATACAGAAATGCCGCATAAACGCCGCAATAGATTAAATTGCGCTTGACATTGTTGTGGGCCGTATAGATGCAAAATCTCAACCTAAGTCCTGATATATGACATACCAGTTAAGAAAAATGCATGAAATGAAACCATAACTCAAAAATAAATTAAAGGTAAGAAATGTGGAAAATATATTTACCTTCACATATATACTTATATTTACCCACTAAAGAAGTCTATATTTGTAATACTCAGACTATACTATAAAAAATGTTGCAACAACAAAATATTAAAAGCTTAAAAGCAGCAGTATAGCTTCTGTTCCGTAAAGGTGCCATTTTCAAAAATTTTCCACTCCCTTAAAAACTGTCCAACATATACTTGTACCCAAACTGATGGGATCTGTATCTGGCAGAATGCGAAGAAAATTCAATTCATGCTGAAGAGGAAATACGTCAGAATTCGTTATTGCGAGGCAGGTAGAGTCGTGTCCGCCTTTGAAAAAAATTGCAGAAAAGGCAGGGGTGAAGAGAGGATGGGTCCTGGATGATTCATCAAATGGCAGAGGAGAGAGACTATTCAAAATGATGACAATGCTGATTTGAAAGAGGGAAGAATGTTATTGTTCTGAGATTCCGTTTAGGGTGAATAAGGCATGTAGGTCCGTTCAAGGGAAAGAATGTAAACAAAAAAACGTTCGCAAAAAGCAACTGAGTGGTCTGCGTACAATGACAAGGCCATCCGAACTATGTACAATGACAAAGTTATTCAAACTATGTACAACAGGGTTGCCACTCTACCTGGAAAACCGGGAGAACCGGAAAAAGTCAGGGAATTCGAAAATTGACCAAAAAATTCAGGGAAAAGTCAGGGAATTTAAGTATTTTTGTCAAAATCTGGAAAAATCAGGGAAGTTCATACAACAATCCCGCCAAAAAAGTGACTTTGGCGCCGACGTCTGAAGAGATAACTTTTTTGACGAATTGTGTATCATGTGAGTGTCATTCGGGTAGCTAGCATAGAACCAATTTTTGCAGCTCTAATTTGATTGTCTTTTAGAAAGGCAAAGCAAGTTTCCCGCAACTTTTGGTTTCCAGTATTCTCGAGAATCGCATGTGCAGTGCATGAATTAAAGAAAGTACCTGTTCTCGTATAAAACAAAATGGGTTCAATCCTAGTATACGGTACCATGGAGGTTAGAATCAAAGAATATGTATTGTAAAGAAGGAAAACCTCTCTGCTACAGACGTGAGTGGCTCCGTTCCATCATACAGGGAAACAGCTGTGCATGCGTGATATATCTGTCGCTAAAGCTCAAAACCGGTGTCGAAATTCGAAGGTCACGTTATCAAGAGTTCATAAAATGAATATCGTTTAAAATTTCTTTAACCACTTGCGCAAAAAAGACGTGCCACGCACGTCGAGATGCTTTTGTCTCAAACCGCGAGCGACGTGAACACCACATCGATAAGCATTTATCGCAAAAATTAAAATAACGTGGTGCACACGTCGCCTAACAACGAGATTGTTTATTTCTTGAGTTACAGCTCTGGATTGCACTTGCAGACGCGGAGCAGCGTAAATGAGACACTTTACCGCTTGTTATATTGTAGCGCACGGCACTGCAACCGTGTCTTAGCGCAAGTGGTTAAACTTAAAGGAAAAGAAAATACTTTTTAGTGCAAGTAAATTAATTCATGGATTAGTTATTTTCAGGGGGAAAAAAAAAAAAAAAAAAAAAACTACGAAAATCCGTTTTTAAAATTATTGCGAAAAATCCAAGAAGAAACATCCTTTGATAAAACATCTCTTCTTGGATTTTTCGCAATAATTTAAAAACGGATTTTCGTAGCTTTCTTTTTGTCAAAGAACATTTCTTCTTAACACGTGTTTCTCAATTTCCTGTACACATCCCGGAGAGGGAAATTCTGGCCGCCAGGTTCCATCGTGAAATCCCTTGGCAAATTTTCCCTCTGCATTCTAGCGGCGTAATAGCATTTTACTTGTATGGAACCTTTTCTTCTTTACATAGACATTCTTTGGTTAGAATAATCTCCATGTATGGTACAATGGGATTTGGTGACATGATGATGCGCAGTAAACAGGTCATTTTGGTCTTGGCGACAATTTTCAAAATTGTGCCAAAGCCTTACCATATACTAGAAGTTTACTGCAAAATATTTTTAAACCTTTTTTTTTTCTTTTTAATAAATACCTTGCCATTTTGCAGTAAAATAAAAAAATAGTAATCATTCATCTAGGCTAACCATGTAATGTAACTATATTCACTAAACTATCATTGAGTATTCTAATTCAATTTTTAAGTAGTTATCTTTATTTTTATGTTAATTTAATGTTGCTTCTTCCCTCTAAATTTATTTATTATTAGTAAATAATGTTTCCAAATTTCAGGAAATTTTCTCTGGCATAATCCTGAAATTAATTCTAGCAGTATGATGACATACCATCACGAAATTTAATGCACGTATTTTTTCCTTATGTATGCTGCGAAATAAATATAAAATACCTCAATTTATTAAAATAGATATTTTTTTTTCGTTTAGCTGCAGAATGTCTGCAAAAAAAGCCTTATTTTATTCCAGATTGGGAAGATTCTAATCTCAATCTTCAGTGGAGAAAACAACTATTATAATTATATTTGTGTTTTCAAGTGTTAAGGTGCCTTTTAAGAACATACCTCACACAAATTAAATTTACCTAAAATCTAACCTAACTATTTAGCATTGTGTTGTGATTTATAACGACCGGATTAGCCTCGTGTTGAACTGGTGATGATCATGAGTAATAATTAAATAAAACATACATTTGTTATCCAATGTATATATCTTAAATTTTATTAAGTTTCTTAAGTGGAAAAGTAAACAAAATTATCAAACAAAGTATACCAAGAATAATTAAGAATAAATGTCCTCTGGGATTTATTGAATAATTACCGTAATTTCCGGAAGAAACGCCGCTGCGTTTACATGTTTAAAACTTAAATTTTCAGCGGGTGCGGCATTTCTACACATGTGGCGTTTAGGTGCACTAAAAATAAAATATTTCCTATGATGGTCATTGTACATAGTTTGGATGGCCTTGTCATTGTGCATAGATTGGTGCTGTTGTTGTGTAATTTGAAGAAAAAGGCTAGAGGGCGCTGTTGCTCGCTTAGTTGTAAGAGAATAAAGTTTGTTCATGTTGAAGGCGGCGGCCTAAGAATACGCTCTGTATATAGTAATTAAAATATTGTTAAAAACATAAAAGTGTTCAAATTAGTAAACCCACTGAACCACCATCATTTGATTTGGAGATGCACAAAATTATTAGATGGTGCATCGGCGTAAGGAATTAAGGCTTTGTGAAGATTTTAGGTGTTCGATCCAAGTGTTTCGATTTCAATGGATATTTCATATTCAAGTGACAATGGAATTCCAAATAAAGGTAGGGAAATCTTAAATTAATTATTTAGTGATTATTTGTAGTACATTAGTAAGTATTTATTATTGCTGTCGTGGGTGTATTTAAATTAAATAAAATGGAAGAGAAGTTAGATAGATTGAAACGTAAACGTTCCACATTGAGATTGTCTGTTACTAGGTTAATTAAAGTGATTGAAGATAAATTAAAAATTGAAGGGGAGGAAAATTCGATTAAAGAATTACGAGAATTGTTTGAATTATTAACCGAAAAGAAAAATAATTTAAGAACGCTTGATGATGAAATACAAGAGTTAATTGATGTTAACTTAATTGAAGAAGATTGTAGTATAAGCGAAGAATACAATGACAAATGTATAATTGCTTGTAGTCAAATTAAGCAGTTTCTAGGTGCGGTTACCGCAGTACCGCCAGCGAGGAATTAATTATTTAGTGATTATTTGTAGTACATTAGTAAGTATTTATTATTGCTGTCGTGGGTGTATTTAAATTAAATAAAATGGAAGAGAAGTTAGATAGATTGAAACGTAAACGTTCCACATTGAGATTGTCTGTTACTAGGTTAATTAAAGTGATTGAAGATAAATTAAAAATTGAAGGGGAGGAAAATTCGATTAAAGAATTACGAGAATTGTTTGAATTATTAACCGAAAAGAAAAATAATTTAAGAACGCTTGATGATGAAATACAAGAGTTAATTGATGTTAACTTAATTGAAGAAGATTGTAGTATAAGCGAAGAATACAATGACAAATGTATAATTGCTTGTAGTCAAATTAAGCAGTTTCTAGGTGCGGTTACCGCAGTACCGCCAGCGAGGAATCCCCTAAGTTCTGATTTAAACCAGTCTAGTGGTAATGGAATTTTGCATGTAAGTTCCAGTTCTAGTGGGAATAGTACGCTGAAATTACCAAAATTAATGATTGATAAATTTTGGGGAGATCCCAAACAATGGAATGAATTTTGGAATAGTTTCGAAAATTCGATACATAAAAACGAAACGCTTTCAAAAATACAAAAATTTGTATACTTAAAAACATTCTTAACGGGACAAGCTTCGAATGTTGTGTCAGGCTTTGAGTTAACAGAAAGTAATTATGATAGTTGTGTAGCATTACTAAAGGACAGATATGGTCGAAAAGACCTGATCATTAATTCATTCATGAATAAAATTCTCAATTTAGAAGCCGTTAAAAATTCTGCTAACGTAAAGGCTTTACGTAAATTATATGACGAATTAGAAGTTTCGATTCGTAATTTGGAAACTTTAGAAGTAACTTCTGGCTCATATGGACATTTATTAATTCCAATATTATTAAAATTAATTCCGGACGATTTAGTTTTGGAATTTAATCGGCAAAGAGGATCGAAAGATAAAGTTGAAGTTTCGGAATTAACACAATTTATTAAAACGGAAATAGAATGCAGGGAAATTTCAAATCTAGTATTAAGCGGAAGAAAAAATCCTGTGCCTCCGCGAGTCGATCAATCAAAATATGAAACTAGAAAATATGTAAAAAATACACCCACGGCTGCATTTCATACTGCAGTTAACCGAAAATGCATCTTTTGTGATAATTTGCACGAGTCATTTAAATGCGAAGTGAATGTTTCTGATAAATTAAAGAAACTAAGATCCGAAAACCGCTGCTATTCTTGTTTTAAAAAATTCCATACATCAAAAAGGTGCAGAAATAAAACTAAATGTAATAAATGTGGCGGTATGTATCACAATGAATCGATTTGTACTAATAAATCCCTTGTAAACAAAAATTCGGAACAAGGTTATTCCGAAAATGCAACTGAATCTCTGACTTTGAATTCTGAGGAAAGAAATAAAGTTCAAAACTTAAAATTGATTGCTTCTGTTCCTCAAGGTGATAATAATAATGACTGTAATGCCAGGGAAATATTATTACAAACTTGTACAGTTTATGCTTGTTCTAAGTATAAATCAAAATTAACTAGATTAATTCTTGATCAAGGCAGTCACAGATCCTTTGTAACGAAAAAATTGGCCGACCATTTAAAACTTACTCCAATCCGTTATGAAAGACTTTCTGTTTATTCATTTGGTGCGACGAAGGCAATGAATCATTCCTATCCGGTCGTTGAAATCGAAATTCAGAATTGGAAACAAAATAATAAAATAAAAATTGAATGTTTGATCTCGGATGTTATTTCCTCGGCGTCCATCAGTGTGCCTAGTAAACAAATTGCAGACTTCATGGAGCATATGGGGTTGCAGATCGCCGATTGCGCAAGAAAAAATAACATAGATGTCGAGATATTAATTGGAGGGGATGAATTCTGGAATGTAGTTTATTCTGAAAGAATTAAAATATCTGAAGGGTTGTACGCAGTCAGTTCTGTCTTTGGTTGGGTTGCCGCAGGAATCGAGAAAAATAAAACAAACAAAAATTGTTCTGAAAATTTAGCGGTAATGACAAACACTGTTGTGTTGAAAGATTTAAGAGGTTTTTGGGAATTAGAACATATGGGAATTAATAATTCTGATGATTATTCCGATATTGACTGCGAAATAGTAGACCAGTTTGAAAGAAATTTGCAGTTTAAAAACGGAAGATATGAAGCAAATTTAATCTGGAAATACAGTCCGAATAATTTAGGAAATAATTTTGAGGTAGCTAAGAAACGATTCGCAAACCTTCACAATAAACTAAGTAAAACTCCGGAGATTTTTCAGGAATATAAAAATATAATTGAGAACCAGATATTAGAAGGAATTGTGGAGGAATGTCCAAATAATGATACAAATTTGGGATATTTTATGCCTCACCGAGCAGTGATACGACTTAGTGAAACTACTAAGGTAAGAATTG
The DNA here is from genome assembly GCF_044657685.1 of Stegodyphus dumicola. Classification (NCBI taxonomy): domain Eukaryota; kingdom Metazoa; phylum Arthropoda; class Arachnida; order Araneae; family Eresidae; genus Stegodyphus; species Stegodyphus dumicola. The sequence continues at coordinate 89,951,857 of NC_140779.1, read as the reverse complement.
TGTACGATGCTAGCTCAAGGACAGAGGACACGAATTCGTTAAATGACTGCCTTGAATCGGGACCTAATCTAAATCCAAATATACTAGACATTATGTTAAATTTTCGTAAGTTTAAGATAGCGTTTTGTGGAGACGTTGAAAAAGCCTTTTTGATGATAGGAATTGCTGAAGGTGATAGAAAATTTCTAAAATTTCTTTGGTTTAATGAAAATAATGACTCCTTTAAGATTATGCAAATGTGTCGCGTAGCTTTTGGTTTGACTATATCTCCTTTCATTTTGGCCGCCACTATAAAATACCACATTCGAAAATATAAAGATAAAATGCCGGACAGTTTCCAAATGTTAAATTCTTCTGTCTATGTCGATGACCTATATTTTGGAGCAGGAACGGTTGAAGATGCATATCGGTTATCTGTAGATGCGGTTAATATATTTAAGGATGCTGGGATGAATTTCAGAAAATTAAGAACTAATTCTAAAGCATTAAAGGATTTATGGGTCTTAAATGGGATTAAGGAATCAGATAACAAATTAACTAGTGAATCGAATTTCTTAGGCATGATTTGGAATTCCATTGAAGACGATATAAAGTTAAATTTAAAAAATTTAATTGACTTTTCTACTGGAAACGATTTTGCTACAAAAAGGAAACTTTTTCAAAGCATCGCCCAAATATACGATCCATTTGGATTTATTGCACCCTTTGTTATTCGGGCAAAAATTATTATGCAAGAAATCTGGTGTTCCGGTTCTGACTGGGATGAGGTCCTTCCTGCAGAGATTAAGGACAAATTCAACATTTGGCGGGAGGAACTTAATGATTTAACTGAAATATCGATACAGAGAAATTTCTTTGATAATGATCCAATGAATATAAGCCTTCACCTATTTTCGGACGCTAGTCCTAAAGCATATGGGGCCATCGCATATTTCAGATATTGTACGAGTGATTCTAAAATTAAAACTTCCTTTATCATGTCGAAATGCAGAGTTGCACCTTTAAGAGCAATCACGCTTCCTCGTTTAGAGTTAATGGGAGCACTCATGGCTGCTCGAATGTATAAATATTTGAAAAAATTGTTTGGTGATTTAATTGAGGATGTTTATTTTTGGAGTGATTCCGAAATCGCCATTACTTGGATTAAAGGTTCGCCAAATAATTGTAAACCATTTATCGCCAATCGTGTTACAGAAATACAGAGTATATGCAACAAAAAATTGTGGAACGATTGCGAAGGGAAACAAAATCCTTCCGATTTACTAACTCGAGGAATTAGTGCTCGGTCACTAATTAAGAATGATTTGTGGTGGCATGGGCCACACTGGTTACGTTTTCCTATTGAAAACTTTCCAAAACAAAAGAAATTAAAACCAAATTCAGAATCGTTGGAGTTAAGAAAAAGTATTATTTTGACTGCACCTGTAATTAACAATGAATCCCCAATTTTGCATATAGAAAAATTCAGTTCTTTAGGAAAATTACTTCGAATTACTGCCTATGTATTTAGATTTATTGGGAGGCTTCGGAAAAGGTCTACAGGGAATGGACCTTTAAGTGCTTTTGAGATTAAAGCAGCTGAACATTATTGGGTAAAAATTACGCAACGAGAATCCTATCAAGCGGAAATAATTAAGTTATCAAATAAAAAATCAATTCTCGATTCTTCCATCTACTCCCTTAATCCAAGGCTTGATGAGGAGGGAATTCTTCGGTTGAAAGGTCGCATTCAATTTGCAGACTGTCACGAGAATTTAAAACATCCTGTTCTATTACCCTCAAAATGCAAGTTTACCGAGTTGATCATCATGGACTCGCATGAAAGGGTATTCCATGCTGGAGTTAATTCAACACTAACTCAGATCAGAGACAAATATTGGATCATTAAGGGAAGACAGCGTGTTAAGACTATCATCAGCAAATGTGTGATATGCAAACGATATAGTGCACGTCCTGGGGTACAGGATATCGCTCCACTTCCTCCAGACAGAATCCAAGAGTCGCCTCCATTTGCTGTGACCGGGTTGGACTTCGCCGGTCCATTTTTTACGAAAGACAGGCAAGGTAAAGTTTACATGCTGTTGTTAACGTGTGCGGTCACTCGTGCCTTACATACATATAGAGATAGTAACTGATCTCAGCACTGAAAGTTTTTTGCTAGCTTTCCGAAGATTTTTAGCTCGCCGAGGACTGTGTACCACCGTGTACTCCGATAATGCCAAGACTTTTAAAAGAGCTGATAAAGAACTAAAACATATTTTTAAAACTTTGAGTGACTCATCTGTGAAAGAATTATTTTCTGCTACAGGCATAAATTGGAAATTTATTACTGAGAGGGGTCCATGGTGGGGAGGGTTTTGGGAGCGTATGGTACGAACCATAAAATCCAGCTTATGCAAAATTATTGGTCGAGCATCCCTTACTGTGAAAGAGCTTGAAATCCAGGCAATGATTAATTGTAGACCAATTACCTACGTGTTTACCGATCCCAATGAACCTTCTCCACTAACGCCCTCTCAATTTCTGGTTGGTAGACGATTACTATCTCTGCCCTGCTAATCAATTAACATCCCTGAAATCTCTGGACAATAGGGCAAATTTTGGAATTAATGCCAGGCAGAGATGGTAAAATAAGATCTTGCATAATTAAAACATCTACTGGTACCTTAAAAAGGCCTATACAATTGTTATATAATATGGAACTTAACTAATGTTTGTATTTTGTATTTTTAGGTTTGATTCTCCTGACCTTGCTGATAGGTATCATTTAATGTTTTGTAAAATTTTATGTGCTTATAATTATGTATGCATGTTATATTTAACCATTTCTCCAGGATTTATTGTCGAAATATTAATTGAATATTCTAGAATATATTATTGAAAGATGAACTCTCCACCGAGTTCAGGTGGGGAGTGTTGTGTAATTTGAAGAAAAAGGCTAGAGGGCGCTGTTGCTCGCTTAGTTGTAAGAGAATAAAGTTTGTTCATGTTGAAGGCGGCGGCCTAAGAATACGCTCTGTATATAGTAATTAAAATATTGTTAAAAACGTAAAAGTGTTCAAATTAGTAAACCCACTGAACCACCATCATTTGATTTGGAGATGCACAAAATTATTAGAGCTGTTCCCACACAAAAGACCACTCAGTTGCTTTTTGCGAACGTTATTTTGTTTACGTTCCTTCCCTTGAACGGACCTACATGCCTTATTCACCCTAAACGAGATCTCAGAACAATAACATTCTTCCCCCTTTCAAATCAACATTCTCATCAGTTTGAATAGTCTCTCTCCTCTACCATTCGATGAATCTTCCAGGACCCAACCTCTTTCCACCTCTGCCTTTTCTGCAATTTTTTTCAAAGGCGGACACAACTCCACCTGCCTCGCAATAACGAACTCTGACGTATTTCCCCTTCAGCATGAATGGATTTTTCTTGGCATTCTGCCAAATACAGATCCCATCAGTTAGGGTATAAGTACTTGTTGGATAGTTTTTAATTAGGGAGCGGAAAATTTTTGAAAATGTCTCTAAACGGCACAGAAGCTATACATTTCTTACCTTTCATTTATTTTTGAGTTATGGTTTCATTTCATGCATTTTTTTTAACTGGTATGTCATATATCAGGACTTAGATTGAGTTTTTGCATCTATACGGCCCACGACGATGTCACGCGCAATTTAATCTATTGCGGCGTTTCTGTGTAATTTTAATTTTTTTCCTGCCATTTTTCCCGAGTGCAGCGTTTACGCTGATGCGGCCTTTCTTCCGGAAATTACGGTAAGTGAATTTGCTACACAATACAAGTTTAATTTACCTCCTAGCACAGCCAACGTACATTACGCGGGTAGACTGGAATTTTCTTGAAACATACTTGGAAAAGTCGGGGAATTTCTTTCTCCTGTTTGAGTGGCAACCCTGGTACAATGACAAAGTTATTCAAACTATGCACAATGACCATCATAGGAAATATTTTATTTTTAGTGCACCTAAACGCCGCATGGGTAGAAACACCGCACCCGCTGAAAATTTAAGTTTTAAACATGCAAACGCTGTGGCAAATCTTCCGGAAATTACGGTACTAAAGCTATAAAAACCTTAACCGGAAGATAAGCATAATTCAATAATTTTTAAAGCCAAAAAATGCACAATTTACAAACATATAAGAATAAAGAAACAGATCACTGAGCCAAGTAATAGAGTGGATATATATATACATATATTTATATACTTTTGGTGCAGCCGATTGCAACCAAAACACGAGGTGCACATCTACATGTTATAGCAGTCCTATATACAAAACTTTAACATTCTGAGGCTATTCGTTTTTGAGTTATGCAAGGTATATATATGTACGTATGCTCAGACGCCACGAAAAATTCTCTTTAGAATTCATTTTAAACTAGTTTTAGAATTTTGTTTTTGGAAAAAGAGTTCTTTATTCTGTCCTTATGTACAGATGTCGAGCAAAAAGATTGTTAAATTGCATTCGATATCGGTGAAAATGGATATTTGCGTTGAAATATGATGCCTGAAACGTTTTGCGATTACAATTCTTCCTTTTTACATTGTACAAGGAAATAAAAAGAGATTAATTGAATAATGACCTTTAGTTAAATACATAAATTAAGAATTATGTTAACTGTTACGCATAGTATTAATTTTCTACTCATGTTCAGTTTTTGAATGCTTAAATTTCTTTCTTTCTTTTTAAGCAAAGAACTATTATTTAATTAAAAAATATGAAATTTAGAGGTAAAAATATTCCTCATTCCTTCTTGCGCTTGCAAATCGTTATATGAACATACATTTACAAATTTTAAGCCTAAAACATACATGTCTGCTATGTTATGGTTATGCAATGATTTACAGATGCTTTATTTTTTACTGCGATATTTTGGGCAATGATTTTTTAAAACTGCAGTGTTTTTGAACAGCTTTATTTTCAATGATGATGTTTTAATTTTGCTTTCTTTTCTCGCATGGTGTTTCGTACGATGATGTTTTTGTCTTGCTTGTCTGTTTTCATTGGACCAATGAACAAGATTACAATTAAAACTTCTCTAACTTTAAATCTGTGAATGAAAACTGTCACAATTTAAATTAATAGCTTCACTGAAATGCAGTATGTTTAATTTCAGGTCTCTTGGAAAAGTGGAATTTATTTATAAATTTGCTTCTCTAAGCCTCTATTTATAGTTAATTTTTAGTAATATTTCAGTTTTTGTATTCTTTGACTGATACTGTTTATTGTATAGATTCCATTATTGTAAAAAATGTGTTTTAAATTAATTTTTGTATAATTTTGGAAATAATTTTGTTTTGTGATTATAATGCATAAATTCCTGATATATTAAAATGAATTTATTTATGTTCCTCTCCTTAGTTACAGGAAGTATACCCAGAGGAAATGAAATATAATGATGATTGTGATGATAAACATTTTAGTATAGGACTCAGTAAACTTTGTGAAATTATTCTTGGTAAACCTTTAAATAAGGAAGAACGTTTATGTGATTGGGAGAAGAGACCTTTGACTGATTCACAGCTTGAATATGCAGGTATTAAAATTTTGCATTCTCAATTTTTATTAAATAATTCAGATGGCTCCATTTTTCCTAGATTCTACATAATGAGTTAAAAGCTTATTCAGTTTGTTATTAGAGGGTTCGTATGGTCCATAAGTTTTTTGGAATTGATTTTTGGTCCTTAATTTCAGCCAAAATCGTCAGAAAATCCTTAATTTTAATCGTTTGAAATTTCTGTCGGTTTTTAGACTACCATTTTGTGTGTGAATTAACATTTTGGAGTAATATTTTTGGCGATTTGCTGACAAATATGTTTATTTTTTGAATGGGTTCATGAGTTATAATTTGTTCCTATTTCTAATATAAATGGTGGGATACTAAAGTTTCTGAGCAAAAAGTGAGACATAAGCATTTTGAAATTATTTCATTTTTCTAATGAAGAGCTCTTAAACAACTTTTCGCTTTTTGGGATGTGAATTCTTTAATTAAACTGTTCTAAATTTGGCGACTTATCAACATTTTGGCGATTTTAAGATCTGTTGCTATAGAAAATTTTTAATTCCGAGATCTAGAAATTTTTCGACAGTTTTTTTAGAACATTGTAATATTGATAAATGTCTTTAAAATAATTGTAATACTTTTGAATTATATTTATGAGATAAGATTAAAATAAAGCATTTTTATTTTTTGCTGTGATATTATAAAGTTCCATTTCGGCCGTTTATTATATGTGGAAAATAAGCAAGGTATAATGCTATAAAGCACCATTTATGAAACAGTTCTTAGCAAAAGCAAACTAGCTATGTAATTAATTAAAAATGTATTTTTAATATTTTCATGGTAAGAGTTCTCCTCTTGTAATTGTCTCAGAATATTCAGAATTTTCAAAATGTACATAAGTTTTCTCCTTAAATTGCGCCCGAGCCCTGCTTTGGTACTTCTTAGTTTTGGGGATAAATCATATTCTACCCAGAGCCCTAAATAAGAAAGCTGTGACACTTCTTTTTTGTACCTGAACAAAATTTCAGTAGAAATTTGATATAGAAAATTTTATTTTTAGTAATAAAATTATATTAAAAATTGCTTATTAAATTTTAATTTATCTCTTCATATTTTAAATTTTTATTTAAATTATTTAATTTCTTTAAGCATTAATTTTTGAATTATTTTAATAATTAATATTTAATTTTTAAATTATTAGTGATTTTATTAGCCATTTTTTTTTATTTATTTTTGTACCTCTTTCCTGATGGTGTTCCACAGGGCTCCAGCATATCTAATTTTAGAAATTAAGCCCTGTTTTTCTCTATAAAATTAATTTTACACTTTTTTCAAAATATTTCTGGCTTAATGCTGTTACAGAATTGATAAGGGTAATTTTTTATAGGATTTTAGGCATTGCAGCTTAAAAAGTGTAGAAAGATATGAAGGCAAAATTTATAGACCCATGATTCTAAAAGATTCCAGAAAAATGTGACAAAATGAAAAATGTCTCCATAGTATTAACATGCAATTTCTTACTTTTTGGAGAATGTCTGAAAGAACAATGAAAACATTATAGTTGAATGTTTTACTTCTGATACTAGAATCTTTTTCTTAACATTTTAATCTTCCCTTTATTTTCTCTATTTTCCCTAGACACAAACATGGAAAATATCAAAAATGCTTCTAATCTTATCACATGGATAGGCATTATAGAAAAGAATTCTTTTATTAATAAAGATATTGAAAACTAACAATTTAAAATATTCATCTAATATGTCTTAATGCACCATACACAGGGCTGGCACTAGGCATTTTCCCACTTGATGCAGTCTCTGTGGATCTTAAATTCTGCTGCCTGATGCCTTTCTAAATTCTGCTTCCAATGCCTGTTCTAAATTCTAAAAGTTTTGCCATTTCTAGACTTTATTTTTCAGTGTGTCACTAAATTCTAAAAATTATGCCACATCAGCTCCCTAACCGAAGCTTACCATATATATTTCATATTTCTTCTGAATGTTCATATTACTAAAAAAAATAAAAGCAGTAGCTTTTTCTATACATTCTAAATGCATTTAGTTTATTTAGAATATCAGAAATCTTTAATTAAATCCAAAACTTCTAAAATGAAAAGAGAACTTGAACTTGAGAAAAAACAACTTGAAGATATTTAATGACACAATCGGCAGGATTCCTCTCCTCATCATGTAATTGCGCATTCTGCAATAACTCTGATGTAATGCTCTCTGAGGACATGGATTTTGGGATGTTGCTCTTTCTTTCAATGCTGGTTACTGGAGTACATGCTGCAACAACTTCATCTTTCTGAATAACTCTGTCCTTCTCAATTACATTGGCAACTCTCACTGGGATAACCATTCTCGTTAGGTCGGCGAGTGCTGAGGCTACTAGTAATCCTTTTGTGCTAGTACAGTTATTGGGATAGTCTATGATGCTGTAGTGGAAATTTCTGTTTTCAGCTATGGATCCAGGAAGTGGAAACTCTGTTCTAGCGGGTATTGGGATATCGTCATGAGCTATGATTTTGTGAATAGATTTGACTCCTTCATTATTAATTCCAAATAGGGCTGTGTCCTCAGATGCAGAATGCAATTCATTATCTTTAAAGTCCAAGGAAAAATTTATTTCCTTAGAAAGTTCAATCCGAGTACGCAAGGATCAGTGATCTCTGCTCCATATGTCGTGATGGTAAGCGGCACTTCCAGACTTTATGTTAATGTTTACTTTTCCATTGATGTCGATCTTCTCACCAGATACAGTCTGGAGGGTAATGCAGGGCAGCGTCCAGATAGGTTTGCTTCTCAGTTGTTGAGCCAAATCTTTTCGGATGATGGTAACGTTGGCTCCTGTATTTATCGTCATATTGCAGGGAACTCCATTAATATGTCCTATTATGAAAAGTCCATTACTGCCACCTCTCAGTGCAGGAAAATTCATACTGAGGCTTTTAATTATCTGGCAACCTCCGCCCCGCGAGATGGCCACTAATTAGTGCCCCTGTTTTTTGTTGGGAGAGGTCTTAACATCCATACCCTGAGGTGTTCTGCAGTTTCCTCGTATGTGCCTTTCAGCACCGCAGTTGCAGCACTTTACAGTCGGTTTCTTGTCACCAATATTCCGTCTCAAGGAATTGAGTTGTTGGGTTAAATCATCTAGACGAGCGGCCATTTGATCCTCTGGTTTTTGGACTAGAGCAGCTCTGATTTTGTGGCGGTCTCTACGAGTGGCTTGCTGGGCTGCCTCAAATTTCATGGTGTGCACTAGATCGCTTTCCAAATCCTTAACATCTGCCATTTGCAGAGCTTTTTGTATTTCAGGATCCCGGATACCGTCGATGAAGTATTGCAGCGATAGGATTTCCCTTGTTTCTGTCAAGCACTCCGAAAAGGTGAGGTGAGATAGCCTTTCAACATCCGTGGCGAGCTCCTGAAGTTTTCGGTGGGCTTCTGTTGATGAGACTTTAATTGAAGCCTGCTATAGTATTTCAAACGTATCCCGAATCACAGCTCCAGTGTGCACGATAAAGCTCCAAAATCTAACCTTTGGGTTTCGGAAGGGGTCTGAAGGATATCCGCTGAGTCTGCTCTCAGAGATGCGGCGAGATGACAGACCTTAGCTTGGGAATCCAATGCATTTGCTTCCACCACTATTGAAAATTGCGTCTTATAAACTTGCCAAGAGGTTTTCCCATCATACATAGATAACTTTAGAGAGGGGTGAGGAAGCATGGGTAAAAATTTAGAGCCCTCTGAATTGCTTCCTACTGTGGCTATACATCTCTTTATTGTGTCAACTTCTTTGGCGACGACAGCAGAAACCCTGTCTTCAATTTGTTGTTCGATTTGCCCTTGCACAGCAGAAATTCTTTTTTCAATTTGTTGTTGGATGGCTGAAACTCTTCCTTCGATTTGTACTTTGAGAAGAAACTCTTTCTTCAATTTGTCCAACATTATTTTCAACCGTGTCTATTCGGCTTTCCATAGCCTCAAATTTGTTTTCTATTATGCAGGTAATTTCCTTTTTCATTTCTTTTTGACCTGCTTGAATTTCCGTCATCTCTTCCTTAACGGATTCTTGGCCCAATTTCATCTTTTCTTGACCAGCATCCATCTTCTCTTGAACAGCATCCATCTTTTCTTTAACGGATTTATGTCCACTTTCATCTCTTTAACAGGATCTTTCATCTCTTCTTCAAATACAGCAAAGGCTGCCGTGAATTGCCTTAATTGGTCTTCCATCGCTCTTGTAACTGGCATTCAAACCCCACTCCTGACACCAAAAATTGTTGCGGGTGGGTTCTTTATGAATTGAATGCACAGGTCCGATGAAAAATGAATAAAACTTATTATTATCACAACAAATAAAACAAAATGCTTAAGTTTCCTCAGATATTCGTACAATAGTGCAATATCTCACAGCTGTTATCTTTTAATTACTCAAACAGTTAACAGAACTTAATTCAAAACAGTTAGAGAAAGCTAATCTGATCTCACCGTAAATTCACTAGAGTAAACAGCAGCAGTTTTCTAAACAAAATTCCAGATTGAGAAGTTTTGATCCCTCTTATATAAGTTTTTTTTAAATGCACGAGATTGTTTTGCAATTTCTCAAAATCAAAAAGAGATATTTATTTATTAAATGTTAAATGCACGTGCTCTTGTATTTTTAATTTTCCGACTTAGCTTTCCCTTAATATTCATCACGCGCTGCACTGCATAAGGAATAAAACAATTTAATTTATAATTCTACTAATATTAGCTATTTAAATACCAAATCTGCAACAATACTTTAACAGCCTGACTATATATCAGTAGCATTCTAATCATTCATTCTGTTACATGTGTTGCTGAAGTTGTAGTGTCTTTTAAGGAAAATTTTGAGTAAGATGATGCCTGTCAATGCATAGTGAGTATCTTCACAGAATATTTGCATAGTTTTCGATCTCTTCTTTGATCTACTATTTGCATAACTTTTCCTTATTGTACATGTATTGTATATGATAGGATGCTAGTTATATCCATGTTACATTGTGCTTGAATGGACTGTGCAATTATAGAATATATGACATTCACCGGATAGCATATGATATTTAGATCAATGTTTAACAGAAAAAATATGCTCATGCATTTCTAATAGTAGTTATACATTACAACTAAAATATAATGGTTCTAGGTCTATGTTTTCACAGTATATGGATTGATTGCTTTTCTATATTCTTTTTGTTTCTTCATCTGTTTTAACTCATGCTATTCTTTATCAAGATAATTTTTTTTTATCTTGATAAAGAATCATTTGATGCATTGATGTTTTTGACACAAGAATGCTCATCATTAATATCAAAAAATGATAGTTCTACAAAATATTCTACATTTATTTTAATTAACTTCTGCTTTCTTCTGATAATGTCCCCAGAATCAGCTAATGAAGTAATTTGAAGGATACCCCATTCTGTATTTGTAACACTTTGATGTAATGTTCTGGTTAATGAAATTTATGAAATTTTTCTTAGCACTTGACGCTTACTGTTTACTGCAAATGTATGATAAATTGAAGAAATTTGCATCAGAAAAAAGTATGAATTTTGATCATTTGTGTACAGTGGCTATTGTAATGACAACTTCACTTTGGAAGCCAAAGAAAAAAATAAAAGGGGTGAGTATTTTCTTTAGTATACATTTTCTGTAACTTCTTAATCCTTAGACTGAAATGTCATGTTTTAATTCTTTTAATTTTACATTTTATTACTTTGGCATTCAATGTATTAAATACTGGACAATAATTTTCACAGGATCTATCTGGATCAAGATTTTGCTAAGATTCTGTGAGCTCAAGATTTTGTTAACATGATTTTGCTCAAGATTTTCTTAATGTAATTTTGCTTAGTTTTGATTAATTTCTGTCAAAACAAACAGTACTCCTAACTGTCACCACCATTTGCTATGACAGCTGGGAGCACTGTCTGCTTTTATTGGAATATTGAAATAGGAGATGAATAACTGTTGTTGCTTCACTTTGCTACTAAATATATACAGAAAATATATGCATAAATTTTTGGAGACAGGTTAAGTGATAGATATTATAGATGCAGTTAACAAAGTTATCTTGTATATAAGAGTAAATACTGAATATTATAATATATATAATATTGAAAATCATAAATTTTTAGGATTCATAATTGAACAGAGAGAATAATTTTCTCCTTTCCCTTTTTTATGCATGGATGTGAATGCTGGATGGTTAAATTGCTGAAAACTGTTGCAAAACTTTACTGAGTTTGTTCACTTCAAAATTTTCTTGAATCAGAAATAAGTTTTAAAAAAACGTGAGATTTATCTAAGACTGAAAATGTCACTGTGACTTAAATTCTCTTACTGACATCATATGACATTTAAAATCAAATCTAAAACTACAAGGAAAGTTTAAACTTACTTGTCATCTCACTAGATTTATTAGAGAATTAGTATTAAAACTGATTCTTGTCATACAATAAATCTGTAATAATAATTTTATAGAACCTCCAACTGTAAACAAATATGCAGAATATTTTTATTATGAATTTGAAGACTACTTTGCTAATATATATACAGAGTGTTTCAGTAATAAAGTTCAATACTTTTGGGAGAGATAGAGTACACCTGGACAATGGAAAATCACATAGCAATGCAATGTTGGAAACACTTTCTTGGCGTGGTAGTGACGACTCAAAACACAAGAAAAGATGGACATGTGCAGAGTGAAAAAAATGTTTATGATGCTTAATGCAGCAGAAAACAATAACAATTGTCATCAAGGAAAAAATTAAATTTTACGACATCAAAATTATGACACTGGATTGTGATGCAGGCAGGGTTTTGTACACCAGTGTCTTGATGTACCCCCAGAAGAAGTAGTCAGTGCAAGTGAGGTTAGTGTTCTTGCAGGCCAGGCCAATATGACCGTAAATTGGTATCTTTACAGTTGCTGTTTCTTCCATTGCAGTGACTGTAACCAAGAAAACGAAAGTCTTGAAAACCAAGCTTCTGAAGCTTCATGCATGTAGACAGGTTGCCATTATAGGTGTGAAGGATATGGCTCGGTGAATATTCTTAGAAGATATAACTCCCCATCACTAAAACACAATTTTATTGACACGACTATTCATTAAAACAGTCAAACTTCTGCACAAATACTCCAACCTTCTTGTACTCAAGATGAAGGCAATGTGTGTAAGTTTGCTGGTCATGCCAGCAGTTATTGCAAAAACAACAGGACATTATCTGGTGGTGCGTGCAGCCAAACATAAGACTGCCACACTCCAAATAAGTAACAGCAGTCTGATAAAATGAAACAGTAGCTTCTTGAAGTTTAATAACTTCATATTGTGACATGTCTCTATTTTCTTCAAGGCTTTAAGAAAAACTGTGGAATTTCTTTAACAATTTAATTTCTTTAACATTTGTTCGACTAAAGTTATTCTCTCTTCTCAATATTGAAACTTTCAGAGCATCTGTTAAAGCAGTTACATCAAATACAAATGCAGTTTGATTTTTAATTGATTTAATAACTTTATGAAATTATAAGGTATTTTATTCCTCATTTCTGCATGTCTTCACGATGTAAAGGTAGCCTACTCGATGTGTATTTGAGAGGTCCAGGTTCAAGTCCCAGCAAGGACACTGCACATTTTTCATCTCTCCTGCTTCAAAATAATCGATTGACCCTACAAAATATTGAGTATTGATGAAATGTAGTCAAGCTTCTGCCACTGGATTTTCACAGAATTTTTAAATAAGCATGGAGCAGTTTTCTTGAGAGGAAGAATAAGCTTTCCATGGTAAAAACATTTGGAGTATTCTTTCAATGGCAGGAAGTAATGTTAACCATCTTATTTGTGAATATTCTAATATCACTGAAAAAACGGTTTCTATGAAGTTGCAGATATTTTTCAATGTTTCTACTTTAACAATATAACATTTAAAGTATATCTTAATAATCATTTCTATATCAACTGGCAAACCATCAGCTTATAGTGTTATGGGTAATATGTGCTGCACATTTGAATCCAGTTAAACCATGTTTAAGGTTGCACTGAAGTTTAACAAAAAAAAAAAAAAAAATCTGCACGTTTGTCAGCTTTTTCAAAGTTATAATTTGTATTATCAACACAAAGAACAATAGCTGTTTATTTTGAATTATTTTCTTCAAGACAGGTAGTTAAAGAGTTGCTTACTATCAAATGTATCAGATGTTTTACCTGGTAAGGATTTAAATTCAAAAATTTTACTCTAACTCCATAATTCCTGTTTATAAATCTAACAAATATTGGAAAAAGTTTTATTTCCCTGTGATTGGACGCATTAGTTAAGATAGAAATTACTGAAAATTTTTCTAAATAATTATGCAAACTGTCATAGGGTAAGGCATGAAAGCATTTAATATTATTCTTCGTCCATGGTTCACGCACATGTAAATTTAGGCTCAAATGCCACTTGAAGCAGCTTGGAAGGACAATTCATAGATCTAAAACTATGGTATGCAAAAGTACCACCTACAGCTAATTCTTCTTCCATATCATCCATTTTCTACTGTTTAAAGAAATTCTTTAATGACGAGCTAGGTGCAGCAGCAGTTTAACATTTTTTATTTATTATTATTTATATGAAGTTTAATATGTGTATGTCCACCATGGCTTATTGAAAATTTTAAAGAACATATATTGCACCCTACATCGGAATCACTTTTAGTTTTTTTCAATAAGTACGTACTGTACTCCTTCTTCGTTAAATGTTATTAAAAAAATCAATGGTAAGAATAAATAATAAATTAAATCTCAGCAAAACATACCCTTAGCATTTATGTAAATGCACCGTTGATAAATAAAAAATGTATGTCATTGTCAAATGGAAAAACTCCATTACACGTCATCATTTTGGTAAATTTTGAAAAACTTTTTTAACCCTTATGCAAAGTCAAAATGATGATGGAATAAAAGTTTTAGGATCTAATTGTGACAAGAGAAAGATGATTTTAAATGGATATATCTAAAATAAAATTTCAGTGAACAATAAAAAAATTGTTTTTAGATGTTGTGTAATAATATGTAATGTATGTAATGCACCATTGATAATAAAAAAATATTTGTATATATTATAAATTCAAATCACAAACAAATTAATATATCAATTAAAAACTGCAGTGCTGCCTTTAAGTGAAAGTTGGAACTACAACTGTGAGCTGTAAGCAAATATTCCATGTATATTGGGGGGCTGGGGAAAGAAATACGGGAATGAGAAAGAACTGCCCCTCTACAGTTTGTCTAAGGTAAATTTCTAGATGGGGAATCTCCTGTTCATGCAGCCAGTATGGCCCGTGTCTCTTAACTTACACTTGCATTCTCAGTTTGCAATCTACGTTACTTAAACAAATAGAGACATTTAAACTTTCACCTTGTCCCACTGCTCTTTTTTGGCACAAATGTTATAAATTCGGTACCAAAAAACGAGTTATAAAAAATCGGGACAGGAACCGAAAATTCGGGATGTATGGTCACCTTATAAAAGAAGAAAAAATATATATATAATGATTTGAATGAATCCAGCTAATGAAATTTCACAGGTCCAGACAGTAGTTAATAATCATTGAAATGAATGTGTGTTTAATGCTTTTAAATCTCTCAGTTTGTTTACTTGAACAGATTAAATTCAAAGAATAATTAAGTATTATTTTAACAATTTACTGAATGACAACATACTGCTGCATGGAAGATAAAGTTATTTTAATTCAAACAGTGGCAATACATTTCTTTTAAATAACTAGGTTTGTTGATTAAATTAAAAAGATAAATAGATTGCACTCCGATATGTTTGCTGAGAATGGCAACAGAAAACATTTGTATTGTTCAGTTTTTAATCAAAAGTCCTTTAACTTGCCCAAAATACAAAATAAATAGGGGAAAAAAAAAAAATTGTCCTAGACATGTAACTATGTTTGGTGTCTCTAGGTGCTACTGTTTTTTAACAATGCAATAACATTCAAAAGATAAATATCTTGTACCTTGCAGAGTGGTAACATAAAGCTTTTAAACTGTTAAGTTTTTAGTCAAGAGTTCATTAAATTTGCACAAAATATGAAACAAGTCAAAAATAAATTTGGCCTTTGAGGTGTACATGTTAGGCAAAAAACAATGTATGTTCAAAATTTGGTGGCTTTAGGTGCTATTGTTTTTCTGCCATGCAAGGAATATACATACATATTGATTCTTTATTAGTAAATATCTGGTTGTAACAAAAAATTTCCCACTAAAAAATGTTCTTACTAAAGTTTAAAAAACAAACAAACATGGAAGCAGTACCCTTAGCACGGATAGAAATCACCACCCAAATCTGTGATTTTCTGTCAGTGTTTTGGTAGTTTTTAGGCCCGAACAATATCTGCCCTTATCTGCTTGAGTCATCTCATGCAGCGCCCAGTGATTGAATTTGTACGTCAAGTTTATGCAATGCATAGCGCGACTAATAGACATGCCACTAATGTGTTACTCCTTAGCAAGCTGTAAAGTGGTTGCATATTGATCATCTTCCACAAGTTCTCGCAGTTGTGTCTCATGAACATCGGTAGGCTGGCCAGAGCACTCTGTTTCTGGAATGCCATAATCCTTGTTTTTGAACTTTCAGTACCAAACCTTCACAGTGTCATATGATACAATATTAGTACCTAAAGTTGTAAACATGATTTGGTAACATTTTGTAGCTGACTTTTTGCAACAGACTTGTAAATGATTGTTCTAATCTGGTAGCGTGATAGTTCCATTTCAGACATCTTGTACTTAATGATAACGATTTTTTTTTTTTTTTTTTTTTTTCAAATTTTACAATACAGTATTCTAAAGCAAGTCTCTTTCTTTCAAATGCCAAAAATTATTTGATAAAATATGATTAAACATGCCAGCGTGAACTGTGCATGCAGACAATATTTGCGATGGCAGGAAACTTTTGTTAAAAACCCAAAAGTAGGTATGTATGAGATGTGATCTCCTATGAAGATATGGCTCCACATGAATGAAGAAAGGAAAAGCAAGTTTTGTTAGTTAAGCATCTGAAAGAGAGATGACATCCACATGAAGCAAAATGAAGAAAAATGAATTAACTTTATTAGAAATGATGGGTATAATTATTGATGAGGCTTTAAGGGAGCTTAAATATTTTTCTCTTAATAACTTGTATTTATGTTGGATATATTTCAGTCTGTTTGGAGCATTTCAAGATATATTTTTCATTGCTATAGTTTTTAATGTTTTAGTAATTAATTTGAAAAAGTCTGTTGTATACTGGAGGAGAAAAACTACAAAAATATGTTTATGTATCACATATTTAGAATGCTTGTTACCATGGCGCAAGCCTTTTTATTCTGAAATTCATCTCAATTTCCTTATAGCTCCTTTTAATTTACTAAATATTTGTATCTCTTATTCTGTGTACTATTCAGAACAGAACTGGGAGATCTCTCAACATTCAGACACCAGTTCCTGTAGAGCAGTTTAAAGTGGTAATGGATTCTGATTTAGAAATATTGGGCAAGAAGTTGAAAGGATATGGAGCTGATGTTTTAATTTTTGACAAATCTGATGCACCTGAAGATATTGCAGCAGTAAGTTGCTTTGGTGTAAAAAATATTATTATATTTTGTTATATCATTTTGAATTCAATATCTTGAGACCATAATATAGGCATAAATTTTTTAATTCATTTTTAGATTTTAAATCCAGTGAAGCAATAAATTTTGTATATTCGTTTTTGGTGGTAAAATGTATAAATCAGTCTTGATATCTTTAATCGGAGGATAATAATGCAGCTTACTTGATTTTGAAACTTAATGCATACTGAATTTTTTGCAAGCTATGTTATTTGTAGCATAATCTTTAAATAAAAAATTATTTTTAATTTTTATTTCAGTTTTATTAATAGTTTAATGCATTAATCTCAGGGCTGGTATGAGAGTATCTGATGCTCTTGACCAAAAAAATATTTAGGCATATCTATGTATATACAATGAAATTTCCTTAAGATAGCTTCCAACAGTCCAAGATGGTTTTGGTTTTCATTGAAGGTGGTTGTCTTAGAAAACATAATTAGCAGTGATATTTAGTATTGTAATTTAATTAATTCTGGAATGTTAGTCAAATTAAAAACTGGTTGTCTTATGGTTAGGTTGGACGACTGGTTCTTTGATTATAGCAAAGCATGTAAGGGCTGCCTAAGGGAAGGGATGCTTTCTTGGAGGACTTTCTAAAAGAAACTCTCGTTTCCACATTATGCCTGATGAAACCATGAAACCTAATCATGCGGCCAGGCTAGATCCCCTTAATGATTGGAAATCACTAATCATCTCCAAATGGATACAAAACTAGTCAAAATAGATGACAATCCATTTGGAGACCTTCATCGATATGACAAATTGATTCACAACAAACATCACACTTGTAATGTTTGTTGTGAGACTGTTTTTCATCAGTCTTACAACAAACATAACAGTTTTACAAAGTTTTCAATACCTTAATTTTTCAGAGCTCAGTTTTTTAATAAGTATTAATAATAATAAATATAGTAAATAAAAAATAATAGTGATTAAAAATGCAAAATAGGAAAAATAATTTAAAGTTGTAAATTAAAAAAATAGATAATAAATAGAAGAAAAAGAATTAACTGTGAAACATATGTATATACATATTTTATCATTCATCTATGTAAAAGAAGAAAAATAAATGGATTACCACATATATAGCATAAGATTTATCACACGTTGCTAATAGTTATATGTATAATAAAACATTTAAGTACATAAAAGAGGAAAACGAAGTTTTATCACTTTATAAATAATGTAAAAGTCCAATAATCATATTTATATAATTAATATAAACTTATATTTCATGTAAAATTATTATATGTCACATGTAAAAATTATAATAGATTTTATATTAGCAGTATTCTATTAATTACAGAAACGATAAATCGCAATCTGCAGGTTCATGCCAAATTTTTGATAAATGTGCCAAGTGATGGATCCAGTCTAAAAGTTGAAAACTCATTAACAGTAGATAATAGAAAATATAATCAAATGCAAACAGATGATAAATTAAGTTTTTGTTGTTTTTCAGAATTCTCAAAGTATTAGAATATAGAAATCCCCTTAAACAGGGGAAAATATTCTTGAAGATTTAAATTCATGATATCAAATGAAGTAAAAAATATATCGCTGTATAGCTTACAATAGCAAATCACTTGTATGAAGGTGAAAAATCATTCTGATAAAACATTGTTTATAAAGAAGGCAATTGGAAATTATAATTAAATATATTAAATATAATATTAAAAATAAGTATTCTATCATAAATTAAGTTTGTTAAAATAATAACAAAAGCTCTATTTTGGGGCATATGTTATTTCGTTGATTCAGAAGTCGCTATTGCTTTGTGGACACATGGTTTCCATATGCAATTCCAGTGGCTATTACTACCAAAGATGTCTCTGACAACATTGTATCAAACTGAACAATATCTTTGTTTATTTGCAAGACAGAAATTTGTTTCTGTATCTTGTTGATCATAGGCTAGACTGTATCTTGATGATTCTAGATTCTCTTACTGGAAGAACTGTTAATTTCGATTTCATGAATAATGATCTTTAGAATTGTGGACAAGCAGCTCTTGTTATGAAAGAATTATAAAGAATTGAATTCCAGCTGTTGATTAGATTTTGGTATAGTTTCATAAAAATTAAATTAAATCTAAATTATTAAGGGCATTATGGTTTCCCTATATAAAATTAAATCAGTTTATCTCAACTGGAATCCATATATTTATATACCTAAATTTTGAAAGTAAATTAAAAATTTTTATGGGATTATTACATTCATTAGTGTTTGAATTCTTTAAGTTTCCAAGTTATGAATTTGTGCATTTTTAATATTCATGTAATGAAAGAAAATCTCATATTTTTTTTAATTTACACATGTGAACTTTCTTCTGACATATCAACAAAAATGATACAAATTTTGTAATTGCATGTAAGATGCATTGTAACATGACAATTTGCTGTCCATATTATCAATTTTTCATTTGTGTTGAATTGCAAAATGCCACAATATCTGAGCATAAAGCATAAAACATTTTCACACTATTGTTGAAAACAGAAACAGATTTCACTAAACTAAATACCTCCTTAATATTTTAATAAGTTGTGCAGGCCCCTCCCCTTTTTTTTTCCCTTTGCAAACACTGTAATGGCTCTCGTATCTTGATATGTTGCAGTTAAGATTATTTCTACCTAAGAAATTTTCAGAAGTTTCACATTCCAGATAGGATTTCTCCATATTGGCACAATGAAGAATATTGTTATTTAAATGATAAGCTTCTATAGGATGAGATTAATTCTCATGGGAAAACCAACATTTTTCAAATGGCCACAAAAGCTGCCTTTCTTTATACCCAGAGACTTTTTCCTTTCAGAATACATTAAAGACAGTGTTCATGTGACCTCATTAGCGGCAACATTATAGGAGTTTCAAGACCGCATTATACTTTCTTTGATAGCTTTTAATTGTTACAGTGCTTTGGCAGAGTTAGATTTAACCTTTGAAACGCTCCATGCATAATTAATAATAAGTAAAATTTGTGGTCCAATGGAAGAACTAGTGCAAGCATTCTAAAAAAAAGTATATGGTCTTTTTTACTTTTTTAGTGAATGTCCAAACTACAACACTGTAATTCAGTAAATGACACAAATGCTTAAAAAACAGTTAACAGAAGTATAATTCAGACAAATTAATATTTTTTATGAATTTTTAGTTTAGAGAATTCTGCAATATTTTCAGAAACATCTAAATTGTTACTGAGTTCATACTCTTCCTAATATAATGATGCAGGACAATGTTATTTGAGATTATGTTGTTCGCAAATTGTTTTTAATGATTTTTTAGTTTGGAAAAACTATGTTTCCTGAATGCAATGTTCTTGGAAAAGTCAGTAAAATTCTTAGGGCATGCTTAAGTTTGATGCTAGATTAATTTTTATTATCAATTTCAAAACTTTCAAATATGATAAATAATTTTCCAACAGAAATCACACCGCTGATGTTTTATCACAGCATTATGGGCTGTTTATATCCCATGATTATCAACTGTTAAAAGCAGAAGTAACTATTGTGATGTTGCAGCTGAAAAAAGTCTTTTCTAAAGAATTGAATACATTGTCAACCAGGTGATAAAAGAATTCAATTTTATATTTTTCCTGTGCATTGATTATGGGCTCATTCTGATTTTTTATAGTCAAATTGTCTTTTTCGCCAACAAACTCAAATGTCTGAGTATTGATTCAAATTTTTATCTGAATCTATTTCAGATGCCATTTAGCCAGCATTGACAAGGACTCCATTAAAATGATCGTCTGATCTTTAAAAAAAAAAAAAAAAAAGATTGGAACGTTCCAGAAGTTCTAATACCAGTGCAATATTAAAGTTTTTACCCTGCATAAGTTTGCTAATTGAATTAACATTATTTAATACCTCATACCATGTACTCATGACAAAATAAAGAAATCTGAAGTGTTGTATTTGTGTATGTAGGTCAGATGCTTCATCTCTTATTGAACTAATAATATCTTTGTTTTTGTAAATTCTAAGCAATGCATTATGTATTTGACTGATTTTTATACCTCAGCAGCTTTATAGGATCCATTCAACTTTCCTACTGAGTGTCGCTGTGAGGTTTTAAGATTAGTCCTTCAATGTGCTTCAAAAAAGGTCCCATCGGAGAGTCAGTGAAGTAAAATATAAGTACAGTTTTTTGACAATATTAAAGAAGTTGATGATCTAATGATGATCTGGCCATATTACCACATGGTGTAAAAATGCATGAGGGCTGATGCTTCTAATCTTTGCCTGCATCCCCCACGTGTCCTCCTTTCATATTTACCCCATATCATATCCTTATCCTCTTCTGTTGCTAAAGGCAATTTTAGGTTTTCTGGCTCTCAAAGTAAGACATCCAAAAGTATCTGGTGTGTTGATCTTTCAATCTGTAAAAAGCCCAAAAATGGTTCATGAATGTTGATGTTTTCTTGTTCAATCAGCATAACCTTATAACGAAGATCATTTGCTCTGCTTGACTCATGGCATGTGTGCAGTCTAATGAGTAATATTTTGATTTTTTTACTTCGTCTAATATCTGACTCCTGACATCAAGTGCAGTTAGGTGAAGGACCTCATTTTGAATGGTTTTAATCAAGTGTCTGGTTATTTTATATTATTTATTATAATTTGGTTATTCTATATTGTGTTTTCAAAGACTTTCTTATATGCTTTTCCATGACAGGATGTAATTCAGCTAATAGTCGGACCAGATTTAAAAAGATTCCATTATCATGCTCGTGCAGATTTTCATTGCTACCTCTAAATGCCAAGCATTTTTCTCCTAAAAGTCTGATGATCAAAACTACATGCTGAAACACAGTTATTCCAATGCTGGGTTTCTGTGTTCCAAGATGTTTTAGAAGTAAGCATCTATTGTTTGTGAAGTTTTTAAATGAATACTCATTGCAAGCTAGGACTTTGAGTTTCAATTTTTTTTTTTTTTTTCCTTTGGCTGTTTGTATTTTTATTATTTTTGAGAGTTTGCACTATATACCACCATTATCTATAGCCATCTTTTGCTAAAGAAGAAGATGCAGCCATTGCAAAAAATTTTTAGTAGAAGCAGAAAACTTATTTTTTGGTTACAGATCAATTTGTGAGGAGATATCTGGTATAGGTATTTGAGGTGAACCTAAGTCTACTGGTATCGGTAGGAAAATCAAGGTTGGACACTGGGCTTGCTTTCGAAAGACGAATTTTTTCTGCATCAGAAATACATTCAGGCGATAATCCTAGATCAGAACTCAAAATCTAAATGACAGGAGGATTTGTCTCCATCTACCTTTTTTGTTTCTTCCTTTTTATATTTTTATTCCTCAATATGATCAAGTGCTTGTTTGCTAGAAGATCACTCAGAAACTTGTGAAGACTGCTCTGTGGGAACAATAATGTCCTCATAATTTCAATTTCAACAGCGCTGTCTAAATCATGTTGTTTTTTTCTCCCCTTCTTTGGCCTTCTTTGGTCTTTGAAAAACTTTTTCCAAAGGCATGGCTTGATTTTTTTTAAAGATGCTTCTTTCTTTTGTCTTTGTTTCCTGATCTGACTACCAGATAATTTCTTTTTACCATCTAGTATGCTGTAGGTGAAGAAATCATGAGTCTAAAGTGCAGAACTATGTCCCGATTTCAGTACTAGTATAATTTTTTTTTTTTTTTTAAACTTTAAAACCAAATGTTACACTCAGAAGAGGTATACAAAAACATTCTTATTAAAATTAAAGCCTTATTAAAAATGACCCTGTTATGCCTATTTACAATTAAAAACCCACACTTTTTTACACTACATTAGAAAATGAAATTTTAACATATGTTTATTAAATTTATAAGCTTTACAGATAAGCAAGTAGACAGACAACAGTAAAAACAATTATTTTCAGCTGATATGACCAATAATCAATTTCACTCCCCATTTTAAGAAATATGTTGGTAGGTAATAAAAGTTAAACAACCTAGTTTCATATTGAAATAATGTTGGCTTTATTTTCAGAAAGATGATAGCGTATAATGTAACATTAATTGAATCATTTGGTGTCAATTCCTTCAAAAAATAAGGCACACTCTGTATGACATTCGGATTACTTGAGTCAGTCAAAAGCAACAATAAAACTATAAATTCTGCAGTTTCACTGCTGAATTTGTGATCAAGAATTTTAGATAAAAGAGTAATTTGTTCAAATAATTATAAACCTGATAATGCAGATTTGGGGTTAGCAAAATCTTCATAGGCAACCTAAGTTTTAGAACTAGATAATAATACAAATTAAAGCAGCCACAACAGAATATACTAACTGCAAGAGCAGGATCTTTACCTAAGGACAATTGATTTGATGAATAAATATTGAAAATTATTTTGAACCTCATTACATATTAACAAAATATATCACCTGCTTGATTTAGAATTTGTAGTCTCATGTGGTTTGATTATTATCTTTGTCAAAGCAAAGTGTACTGTTAGATCTTAGGGATATATTGAACACATATTTAAAATATTCATTAAGTGTTCATATATGACAAAAGAAGTTATATTTATAAACATTTACATTTTTTCCATTTTAAATTATTTAAAACACAATTATCTGCTTTTTAGTATTGTTATCATAATTAGGATTAATTTTTTATTAATTTGAAAACTTGTATTCCATTTATAAATGCTTAATGAAGTCAATTATCACAAGGTAAAGATTCTACATTTTTATAAATTTACTGTTTTTTAATAGTTTACCTCCATTAGACTATATTTATTTATAAGAATTTTTTTTTAAATATATTTTTTATTCTGAAAATGCCAAATTTAATACGTGACAGATTAAGAATTTTCAAAATAATTTTTACATTAATTTCCTACATGAAGTTATTTTGAAATATCCACACCATATTATAGATATTTTCAGCAAGGTAAACTAGGAATAGTGCAGCATTTCATTGCTTTTTCACAATCATTACGTATGGTAAAGGTTTATTAAATTAGGTATTTTTAAAAAATACTTTTTGAAATTCATGTTTATTTTTGTTATTCCTTTTATTTAGTATAATAAAACACTGTTTTAAAGAATTATGAAAGTTGTATTGATTTTATCTTAAATTTTTTTTTAGCAATTTCATTATCTAATAAACAGAGTTTATAGCAGAGTTCATGGTACAATAAACGGTTTTTAAGTGGAGCAGAAGCAAACTGGGATTTACTACTCTGATATATTAATTAAATAAAAAGTTTTTAAAAATGACGCAAACAGTGAAATTAACCTGTAAGGTATTTCTCCCATTTTCCTGGCATGCCTTCGTGGTGTGGTAGTTTGCAGTCTGGATGTGTATTCCAGAGGTCCGTGGTTTGATTCCTGTTGAAGGCGTTGGTAATTTTTCATCTTTCCTGCTTCCAAAATACCTAATGTCTCTACAGTGGTGCCCAAACTAAAAGGGTGGTGGATGATGATTCTCCACACCCAGGATTTGGCTACAGGTCCCCTAAAAACACCACTCATCCTTTAAAAGGGGGAGTATATAAGGTATTTCTCCCATTTTCATCGCGTGCTTTCGTGGTGTGGTGGTCTGCACGCTTGACGCATATTCCAGAGGTCCATGGTTCGATTCCCGGGAAAGGCATTGCTCATTTTTCATCTTTCCTGTTTCCAAAACACCTAATGTCTCTATAAACCTCTAACTAATATTTTGAATATTAATGCTTTATTGGGTGAGTCTTGCAAATCTTTGAATAGAATTATAACTTTTGCTAACACCTTTCAAATATAATCAGTTATTCATAGGTATAACTATTACTTTCCTTTTTGAGATAAATTTTTTTTCACTAAAAACGTAAAGATATGCCTAATACTTCTTTGATAAATAAAAAAAAAATTAAATTGTTAAATTAAAATTCTTAAAATGTGATGCTTGAGATCTCTAGATGACTATCATGAGGTTAAACTATTACAATAAACAGGCATTTAATTTTAAATGCCAACATGATAAAAGTTTAATTTCTTGATTTCACAGTGCACTAAATCAGCATCACTACACATAGAAGGGACATTCTGATACACTAAAATACACTGCTTGGCATTGAAAATGCAACAACAAGAAGGAGTGGTCAGAAATTTATGCAAATTTTAGAGTAGACGCACATCACTGAGTAATGCGAATGATGTGAAATGTGCAGCTCTTCGACACAGGTGAAGTAAGATATAAGGGAAGGAACGTGCAGAATGGGCAATATTCATGTCGTTATTTCTGCCAGACGAATTATTGAAGAAAGTTGGTTTTTGTTCCGGAGGATATGTGTAATAAGAGATAATACCAGGCCACCATCAACGAAGGCACTTCCAGCAGATAGACGATTCTACGAGAGGTATGGTGATCGGATTGAAAAGGTCCTTACATTAAATTGCAGCTGATACTCGCATGGATTCGAGCACGGTGCATCGGCTATGGCGAACATGGTTGGAACAAGGAACTGTGGGAAGAAGGAGGGTTGCAGGTGCAGCCAGAGTTACGTCAGCATGCATGGATCAACACAACCGCCGACAAGCTATGGCAGTCCCGCAAGTCACTTGTACTGTGATTCTGCAGCATGTGCAAGATATCCTGGATGTTCCCATGTCGATCAGAACCATTTCGCGCCGATTGGTTGAACGTGGCCTGCACTCACGCCGTCCGTTAAGAAGTCTGCCATTGACCCCACAGCATAGAGGCCAACGTTTAGAACGGTGCCGGACTGGAGCAATGTGGATGACAGAATGGCGAAACGTTGTGTTCTCAGATGGGTCACGCTTCTGTTTATCCAGTGACAGTCGCCGCATATGTGTGTGGCATCGATTTGGAGACAGATCTAATCCGGCAGCAACTGTGGAATTCCCCCCCCTGCCCGACAATGTGGCATAATGGTTTGGGGTGCTATTGCCTATGAATCCAGGTCACCTCTAGTTCGTATTCAGGGCACTATAACGGCTCAACAATACTTGAATAATGTACTGCGGCCGAGGGCAATCCCCTACCTTCAGGGGCTGCCTAATGCAATTTTTCAGCAGGATAACGCCTGATCACACAGTGCTCGCATCTGACAACATGCTCTGCAAGGTATACAGATGCTTCCCTGGCCACCGTACTTTCCTGACCTGTCACCAATCGAACATGTCTGGGATGTGATTGGATGCCATTTGCAGACTCTGCCCGTGTCTCGTTCAGAATACAAACTGTGGCAAATGGTTGAAAGGGAATGGAGATCCATCCCTCAGGACACCATCTACACTTTTATTGACTCTATGCCTAGACGTGTTTCTTCGTGCATCACTGTCCGCGGTGGTCCTACATCCTACTGAGCCGACGCCGTTCTTGCTCTGTATTCTGATTATCATTTTGAAAATAAAGATCACTTATTGCCGCTTGCTGTCTTTTTTCCAAATTTCATCACTTTCTGACCACTCCTTCTTTGTGTTGCATTTTCAATGCACAGCAGTGTATTTGGTACTTTTCCGTTTCGCCGGTGCAAATCTTGCCAAGCAGACTTTAGTGGTGACAACGCACAGTATATACATAAAAAGTGTTAACAAATGTTAGTTCTAAGAATTTTTTAGTTTGAAGGCATAAACACCTTAATATCGTTTAAAATTTTGTAAAAAGACAATAAATATAGACAATAAATTTGTAAAGAGACATTAATTTAAGAATTTACTATGCTTTCATGGTACAATATCTTGATTTGCCGGTTCAGATCATGTGACCCTAAGTGATCTCATCTCACGTAAGCTACGCTACAAAAATCTAATTCTCTCAGTCATTATCTACATTAATTTCAAGTTAAATCTTAATATGGAATACAAGTTTAAATGCAAGAATTATTTCAAGAATAATTTCATGAAAGCTTACTCAGAAATTATGTAAAACACCAGTGCTTTACTTCGCTAGTGCATTCTCATTAGAGTTTATGATTTAAACCCTTGACTTTATATTTTCGCCTTCAGCTGAGCAGTGTGATTGGATCCTAATTGACTTACTTACTGCGAATGGCCTTATGGCATAAAATTGAACTATCTTGTAAAATTTCTATGTAATTGTATGCCAATATTGAAAAAAACAATCAATCTTATAAGAAATGGCTGTGACTTGTTTTGAAAATGAGGTGGAAAAGGTTACCAGCGAAGATATTCCATTTGGCATCGTTTGTACCATTTTTGGCGACTTTATCGCCTGCGCCGGCCAAATGGAAAGTACCAAATATTTGCTTTCAAATAGACTTGAACCAACAATGATATTACTAAGTCTTAATTTTATCTTAATCTACTCACTCTAAGAGAGGTATAATCATGAAGATTTTAATGAACATTTAAAAGCAAATTTCTGCCAAAGTATTAGCTTATAACTAAAAAAATATATAATAATAAATTTCAAAATTACAAGAAACATATCATTTTTCAACACTTCAGACAGTATTTTTCTGGGCATGTAAGATAAATATAATTTTAATTTTTTTATTGTAAAGTTAGAAAGAATGAAATACAGTTCCATAATTTCATTAGTAAAATGCTTCCCACAAATAGAAACATTTGCAATGAAATATGATAAATAATCATAAATGGAATACGTTGTTAAATTGTGTAAATAGATTTAGATTATCACACTGATTATAATTTATGTAATAATAGAGTACAGTATAAACAAATAAAAATATCATAAGAAAACTTGAGCAAAAATGACAGGGAAACCACTTTTTAATGTAATTAACACTGTGCCATTGTATAACATTCTAAAAATATATAATAGACTTAATTTAGAATCACGCAAAAAAAATTCTCTTGAATCAGTTTGGGTAATTCTGTAGAATTAAAATCACAATAAACAGCGCCTTTCGACAAAATAAGTGTAAGCAAAGCGGCAGTAATGGAGCAAGTATTTTTGCTAATAGCCACACACACTACTCAAACGATCTTCAACAACATAACTCTACGTGAAATTTTTTTGGGGGTCCTTTTTGACTCCAGTTTAACAGTGCAACCAGAACTGAAGCTCCCATGTGTGATGTCACCACAATCCAGGTGGCATCTATGGTGGTCAAGTTCCTTGCAAATATTTTGCCAGATTTTCATTTTGGAACTGTGATATCACCAAGAGCTCTAGTGATTAATGATGGTTGAATTTTCTTAGTGGTTTTAGAATTGTTGAAATTTATGTAATATGTTGTGTCATTACAAAAAAACCTTCAAATCTGAAGAATATTTACACATCTTTGTGAAAAACTTCTCTTTTGTAGATCTGAAGAACTTTCTTGTACTTGAAAATTTTATTTCATGTCCTGTATATCCAGTATTTACTCTACATGTCTTCTAATTACCGATAGAAAAAAGTATAACTACATGAAATATTTGAAATACTGAAATTCATATGAATGTTGAATAGTGGCCAAAAAATCTGCCATTTTGTTCTAAATTGTCTAATAGGCTGAATAATAAAAACCACCAATTTCATTCACATGAATAAAATAAATACTTATTTTTCTCAAACACTCAACAAATTTATCAAAGAAATTAACATAAACTATCTAAAATATATTTTTATGTATTTAAAGATGTCATAGGCTAAAAAATAACAAAAATAAACAAAACAAAACAAAACAAACAAACAAACAAAAAAAAAAAAAACACTAGAAAATTCAGATTTATTTATTTATTTTATACAGTTTTTTATGTATACTGACTTCAGTTTTTATGTACTGTGAATATTTTACATTTTTTAACTATTTTATTTTTAAGTCTATCATTTCTTGCCAGATGAATTTATGTATTAGTGGAGTAGTGTATTGAAAGTTTTGTGGTCATTAGTACATAAAATTAGATTGTTTTATTAGTTTAGAATATTTTTCAGATAATTTTCTAATTAATTCAGGAACTCCATTATGATTTTCTCATTTTGTTTTGGTAATTTTGCACCCCTTGATTTTTTTTTTTTTTTTTTTTTTTTTTTTTTTTTTTACTCTCTGCCAGAGCACAGACTAATGGAACATTCGTTTGGCCCTGCTTTGGGCTGTACTGGTGTATTGTTTGACATGTGTTGTATAACAAGAGGAGCATACAACATTGATTGAATCTAAAATATTTTTTTTTTTTTTTTTCATTTAATGCTAATTTTTTTTTTTTTAACTTGCAATATTTTCTAAAATGCAACATTTTAAAACCTAATGAACCATTTGTAATAACCCTATATTTCAAAACTTTTTTTAATTTCTTAAAGAAGCTTTTAATAAATTTCAAAGCTATATTATTAAATTGCATGTAGGCAAAAATTTTATAAAACTTTTTGTGCAGAATATTCACTTTTGATATCATAATCTAGGTAGCAGAATCAGATGGAAGGATAATTATTTGTTCTGAAAAAATTGGGGAAATGGTATGGCTTTTATTTTATTTGTTTATTTATTTTTAATATCTTAGAGCTTTTTAAAAAATAGATGAAATTATTTAGGAAAGAATGTATGGCTCAATTAGGTATTGTAATTTTTTTAAATTTTAGGTGAAAGATAAAGTAAAGGATGGCTTTTGTTACACTGTATCAAAAAATCCTGATGAATTAAGTGTAGTTTCTGATGTAATCCAGTATTTTAATGTACAGTTAAATAGGAAGAAGATATTTTCACGTTGCTTTGTAAGTTAATTTTAATATTTTAAATTTTTAGTATAATTTTAGTATTATTATATAACCTATAAGAAAGTTTGAACTGATATTCCATGTCTCATCTGTTACAATGACCATTTGATGTAATATTCTTTTTTATCAGTCTATAGAGAATTGTTACAATGCAATTTGACTGGATATAACTGTTATGATATTTACAATCTATGAAGCTAATCTTTCATGTTCCAAGCTGAGTGATAGTTTACTCAAAGCATGTGCTTCTAAAATCTGTAGTTCTTAAAAAAGAATCAGAGAGCAATGCTTTTGAAGCAACTCGAAAAACTGAGCAGTTGAAAGCAACTTGGGAAATACAAATGAATTTTGTTTATGGTAAAAATGAAAACAATTTCTGAATGATTGTGTATGTAATTGTAATCAATTTGGCCTTATTTCTTGCTTAAAAATTGGTAGATATGAAAGCTGATAGTATAATTAAGATTTTACTGTAGTAAATAGAATTTCAGAATAGATGCTTGAAATTCGTTTCTCGCTGAAGGTATATGTGTATGTGTTTCTTATTAAGAAATACAACATTCTAACTTTAAGTAGTTTTTAACTGAAATGTTAGTAGTGTGTTTCTGGTTTTACATTTATAATGTTTGAAAGAAAAATTTTGGCAGAGGAAAGGAATAAAAAATTGTAGTCATGACTGTTAGATATAATCAGCATTTTAGTCACATTATACGACTTCCACAAAGATAAAAGAGCTGCACATGCACTCAAAAAAAGATTTATGCTGTCTTTGGTGATGACACACTAACAAAATTCCATATGTCAGAACTGGTTTTCAAAATATCATTCTGGTGGTTTTTCACCTTAAGGTGCTCCATGTTTTTTGTAGACAAACTGAAATTGATGATGGCAAATTAAAAGAGGTGATTGTGTGATAATCATACTTGAACTTGCTGAGAGTCTTGCCTCATAAATCATACTTGAACTTGATGGGAGTCTAAATTCATCCAAAATAATCACTGAAAACCATTTGAAAACACTTGGTGGAAGATGAGGTTTTAGATCCCCAGTTGTATCAAGACATGTGACTTGCTTTTGAAATGTAACCAAATTGATCCATTTTTAAAAATGATTGATGACTGATTATGAAAACTGGATCATTAACAGAAAGACCAAGGACAAAATATCATGGTTCAAACCTAGAGCTAACTCGAACAGTATCAAAATCTGATAGAATAGAAAGTCAATTATACATTTGCTGAGATTATACCCCCAAACGTTTTTTTTTTTTTTTTTTTTTTTTTTTTGAGCTTTTATCAAAATGATCATTTCCAGTGTGTGCTGCCAACTTCTAGCAAAAATGAAAGGTCCTTTGTAGTAGTTATGTTTGGAATTGTAAAGATTTGGTGTCAAATTCCACTCATTGGAAATTACAGGATCTTTGCTAGAATACATAATCACATCCACCATATAGCTCTAACAGTGCACCATCAGATTATCATTTGTTTAATACTCTGCAGATTGTTTATTAGATAAAACTTTTATTTCAGATGTTTATTATGGGCAGCTCAATAAATTGTGATATGTGGGTTTGCATATGAGTAGCTGTTTTTTTTTTTTTTTTCCCTTAATTATTATTGCCTAGATTTTAGAAAAGATCTCAAAATAATTTCATTGAAATAAATCATTCAGATAAATAAGTTAAACCATTAAACAAGTATGACAGTATATAATAGCTACAGTGAATGTTTTAAAATTCTGTTAAAAGGCCAGCTTTCTTGAACTAGGGAATTTTCACAATTTATGTGTGTTAAAATTCTATTTAAGGAGCATTTCAGAATTATTTAGATCTGAGTTTAAAATAATTAATGTAAAACTCTTGAGTGACTTGGTTTTGACCATCTTGATAAATCCTGTTACTCTGATACAATATTGAAGAAATTAGATTTTCAGTGTATTATTTTAAGGTTATATATTCTACAAGGTCCGGCTATTAATTTCCAGGACTCATGGAATAACTCAGAAGAAAAAAGGTTAAATATAGCCATTTAATATGATTCAAAGTAATCCCCATCAGCCGTAATGCACGTCTGTGCTCGGCTGTAAAAATATCGGAAAGAAATTTTAAAGTCCTCTTTTGGAATGCTCTTTAATAGTGGCATTACAGTTTTCTTGATGGCTTCAACATCCTGAAATCTTGTTTCCTTCAGCAAATTTTTCAGCTTAGGAAACAGGAAAAAGTCTGCGAGTGCTAGGTCTGGAGAGTATGGTGAATGCTGCATATCAATGACACCATGCTGGGCTAAGAATTGCCTCACAGGCAACGCAATGTGTGGGCGGGCATTGTCATGTAGCAGCAGCCAACTCCATTTTGTTGAAAAGGAGGCTTCACTCTATGAATTTGTTTTCGAAGTTGGTCAAGAACTTTTGTGTAGAACTGTCCATTGATAGTCATGTTAGCAGGAAGAAATTCATGATGAATGAGTTCATCACAGTCGAAGAAAGCAATTAACATGACCTTGATTTTGGACTTTTCAAATCGAAATTTTTTCTGCCTTGGTGAACTTGGAGACCACCATTCGGAGCTTTGACGCTTGGTTTCAGGGTCATATTAATAACACCAAGACTCGTTTTTTGAACATAATTTATGGATAGGATATCCAGAAACGCAGGGTCAGCATCAGCGTTGTTGATAAATTCGCCACATGCGTACAGTCTCAATTGCTTTTGTTTGTCCCTTAAATGGTGAGGAACGAATCTGGAACAAATCTTGTGTTTGCCTAGGTCTTGCGTCAAAATTTGCCGAACTGTCTCTTTGCCCATGTTGAATTCATTGGCAAGTACTCGAATAGTCAATCGATGATTACATTTCACCATATCGCAAACTTTTTCAATTGCTTCCGGCATGGGTACGGACTGTGGCCGAACTGTGTGTGGATCATCTTCGATGTTTTCACGCCTGTCCCGAAAGCATTTAAACCATTCAAAAGTTCTTGAGCGGGATAATGCATCCTCGCCGTAAACTTGTTTTAATATTTCGTAGGTTTCCGCAGCTGTCTTTCCAATTTGAAGCAAAATTTAATGTTAATTCTTTGCTCCATTTTCACTTCGACAATAGGAATTTAAGAGCTATGTTTTAATGCACCTTTCCATGAGAACCACTTACTTTAGAATGGTGCTGATTGCACTGCACATGCACAAGTAAACGTTCTTCAATATGCAATCATTAGTGCCATCTTCCGACTTTTCGTCAGTCCTGGAAATTGGGCCTTGTATTTATAGCTCTAGAATAGCTGTCAAATCTATTCCATATATTATAAAGCAAGCAGATCTCCCTCTTCCAATTTGGTACTCATTCCCCAGCATTCATTTATCCAGTTCATAAAGTAGATGTCTAATATATAGGTAAAGAATAACCCACATGTTGCTATTTTATTTCTTCTTTTTGTGCAAAATATGCATGAATATAAGTTTCATTTAAT
Source organism: Stegodyphus dumicola (assembly GCF_044657685.1). NCBI lineage: Eukaryota > Metazoa > Arthropoda > Arachnida > Araneae > Eresidae > Stegodyphus > Stegodyphus dumicola. The sequence goes on along the minus strand of NC_140779.1, from coordinate 89,918,572 downwards.
GATTTTAATATATTATACTGTAAAGAGTATAGCTTAGCATTAGCCTCAAGACAAGTGGAGAATTTATATTAGCTGTCTTAAAAAAAAGGATTTTTGTATAACCATGTTTTAGGCTTATGTTATTCCAAGATTAAATTCTATTATCATGATATGATAAATGCTACACATGCACACTTTAGCCAAACGGCATGTGTTTTTGTAACTCTCTCACGTGACAGAGAGTTGAGATTACAAGAAGAGAATGTTATGATAAGTTGCATTGTAAGCCGGCAAAAATATTTCGTTATCCACTTCACGTAAATTATATCTGTTTATTTATTCATGCTATAAGTGTTTGTCCTGCACTATGTATGCTTTATGAAAATAATCACATCATGTACGTGTTAATATGTTGAACTGATCTCACGTTGGAAGTACCGTATCTAGTTATGAACTACAAATGACATTTAATATTACTGCCGGGAAATGAGATTTTGTGTTTATGTCTATCATGTTTTAAAAAATGAGGCAATATGCTTCCATGTTATTTTAGTTTTTGTACTGTATCAGAGATTATATATATAACAGTGTATGAAATTGAGTTAATACTAGCTTTGTAAGATTTACAAACTTAATCTTCTAGGCCTTTTTAATTGTGGAAATTCTTAAGAATAGGCATTATAGAAAATCAGTTTTTTTTTAACATAATTAATTTTAGAAAGAAATTTTATGGTCATTAGCCTACTATTTTATTAGACATAGATTAGTTTGATCTGAAACAAATTCTTATAATTTCTCGGATAAAAATGTAAATTCAGGTTTTGTGGTGAGACCAAAATTTATTTTTGACATGTATTAATATTTGGAGAGATAAATACAATGGGGAATTTTTATTCAATTCCCCATTTAATTTAAGTAAATTAATTAATTAATTTTATTTTAAAAGGCCTGTTAATAATAATATTCTTTATTAATTCATCCTGAAAAGAGTTTGTTTTTATGATTATAACCACGAGCCCGCACGCTGTGTCCAATGGACCCGCCCAATTAAAGAAACCTTTCTGAAAACACCCTTATTTTTCCCAAGTGGTTGTGGTTTAGTGTAGTCTCCTCCAAGGTCATCTGCTTTATGTTTCGAATGTTTTTCGCTGGAAATTTGATTCATAGTTTTGTTTTGATTGCCCCCAGCAGGCCTATTCGCATTGATGTAGTTCATTTGTGATAGCACAGAATGTTGAAAACGTCGTGTAATTTATCCTTCAAGGAAGAAATGACACGTTTTCAAAAATTCTTAGAAGGTGTATCAACTGAGGAAGAATCCATTGTTGAAGAAACTGATGATGAAAGTGATATTGAATTTTTTAGTTCTCATGATACTGATTCAGAAATCAAGATGGATTCTGAAAACAAAAATGAGAATGACATTTATTGCTTTACTGGAAAAGACAAAAAAATTAGGCTGCGTTCAGTCGGCGGAGTAAAGGGCATAGAAGAGTAATCATAAGGACATAAAATACGGAAATTCCGTTCACACTTGCGAGAACGGGGTATAAGCTGTGGTCAATAGGAGAAGCTAAATTTGTGCTGCATGCATGGATGTATCTGAAACTTTCTGGCACTGTTCTCCTGCTCGATTGACTTCCCGCGTTCGCTCTGCTTGTTTTGTGACAGCGAAATCTTCTGTGGAATGCCGCTTCGTTTTAGCTTCACTCTGATTGGTTGACGCTTATCCCAAACTCAGCATAAAGTTGAAAACTTTGAACCCTATACCATGAGCACTAAACCAGATTTTGTGACGTAGCACAGACTGGTTGCCTTGGCAACGGAGCTTGGCTTTAACCACTTATACCCTTTACGCCCCCATCTGAACGAAGCTTTAGTGATCGAAAAGCCTAAAAGTGATCAAAAAGCCTAAGTCTCTTTAAAAAAATGTATTTCATGAAAAAATTGGAAAATTAAAATTTTAATTTTTATAATTTGCGTATTTTTTAAGTTTGATCATAAATTTATGGCATAAATGTAATACTTTTACTTGAACTGTTTTTTTTCCTTCAAAAAATATGAGTGCGAGGGGGCACGCTCGTGTAACTCAAAAGAGTGTATGCACTCCTGGGTTAGATAAATATTATTACAGATGCCATTCAACTAGTGAAATACAGGGTGTTTATAAAGTCCCGGACCCATTTTGATGTTTAATAACTCATAAAATAATAAAGATAGATTAAAATTAGTAACATAAATGGTTGGATAGGCTCAAAAAGTTTCATGACCCTTGTCAATGAGCTTACATGTGTGCCCTCTTCATCGCACGGAGAATATCAAGTCGATATTCAATTTCACGCCAGGTACCAGCAAGCATTTCGGCATCCACAGAGGATATTGCGGTTGCAATTTTGGCTTTTAGGTCATTAATGTTCGACGCTCTCCTCCTGTAAATGTTGTCCTTTACAAATCCCCAAAGGAAAAAGCCTTAGCGGTGTTATATCAGGTGATCTGGGTGGCCAAGGAATTGGACCTCCTCACCCAATCCATCTTCATGTAAAATGGTCATTCAAAGAACTAGGAACGATGGTATTCCAATGAGGTGGTGCACCATCTTGTTGCAAAAAGACATGTGGCTGAAGCTCTTCTAGTTGTGGAAATACGAAGTTTTCCAACATGTCTAAGTATACGACTGATGAGACCGTCTTTTCTGTAAAAAAGAAAGGCCCAATGACTCGGTCGTGCATTAGTCCACACCACACATTAACCTTTGGGGAATCCCTTTGTGCCTCATGGTATTCATGGGGGTTTCCCGATCCCCATATGCGCACATTATGGTGATTAACAATGCTAGAAAGATGAAAGGATGAACATTATGTGCTTCAGAAATTCAGCATCATCTTCTGTCCTCTTTAGCATATCTGTTGCAAAGGCCATCCTTCTAGGCCTATCGTCCGATTCCAAAACTTGAACAATTTGAACTTTGTATGCATGCAGTCTTAATTTTTCTTAATAACCTTGTACACTGTCGAAATTGGCAAGTACAATTCTCTTGCCGCTGATCTCACAGATCTTCTAGGATTGTGTAAAAATGTCTCTCTGGCGGCATGCTCAACATCAAAATCACTTGTGCAGAGACGTCCGGAACGTTTCTTATCTGCGATACTTCCAGTTTCTAGAAAATTCTTTTTCCACCGTAAGATGCTGCTTTTGGATAGAGGATCTTTTTGGTAAATTCTTCTGCAATTTCTCTGTGTTTGCGTTATGGATTTCGTTTCTATGAACCACCATAAAATCTGTGCTTTCTCTTGTGGTGTATGCATTCTCTTTAATATTTGGTCGAATAAAACATCACATACAAAAGTACTAGAACAAACACATCAAAAGTAAACATAACATTGCAATAGTTGCCAAAAACAAAAGAGAGAAAAATGCAATTAATAAGCAGACAATATTTAGAAAAGTACAGATATTTAGACTGGAAAATGAAATTATCTGAAATTAATCACACGTGCAGACGATATTTACAAAAGTAAAGATATTCAAACCTGAAAAGGAAAATATATAAGTTATTCCATCAATAAATGCCATAAGTTTATTTATATCTTCATTATTTTATGAGTTATTAAACATCAAAATGGGTCCAGGACTTTATAAACACCCTGTATTATATACCTCAATTAAGAATTATTTGAATTACTATTTTACCATGTAATTTACCATATTTCTGACTGAATTGCCCCATTTTTGTTGTAATGAGATATTTTTCTTTTGCATAATTTTTTGCTATATTATTTATATAAAGATGTATATTTTTATAAGCATCTTATGAGTATGTTTTATAAGCTTTGTTGATCTAGAAATCTGCTCTATTTAAATAGATGGTGCAGTTTTTATTCGCTAGATTAACACATATGAAGCATTTCTTTACTTTATATTGCAGATCTGCAGTAATGAAGATTGCATAAAATTACAGCCAGATGATATGAATTTATTAAGAAAACTGGTATCGGTAAAAGAGTCAAATGCTCAAACATGTGATTTAAGCCTGCTAAGAAGTGAATTGGAACCAGTTGTAAATCGCTTGTTTAGTTCAGAAACTGTGTTAAAATTTAATAATTATAGCAATACTGGAATGCATAAAATGGAAACACTTTTGTGTACAAAATGTGGTAATATATTTTGACAAAAGCTAGTAAACTATTTTGTAAATAGAAATAATGTACAGAAATATTTCTGTAGATATAGATTATTTAAATAAAATTGTTTTTAAAAAATAAATTTGGTTTCATATTTTCAGAAGACTGCAAAATACTGGAATAAAAATAATAAACTACTATCAAACAAAATAATAATAATTATATATACACATTAATAATAAATGATTATTATTTTGTGTATGAGAGGGAGTATTGTGCCTGAAATATGTTAGTAATATTAGCTTATAATTTAAATGTTAATGTAGAATTTGGAATTAACATTCCAGTACCTTTCACATTATGTTAATTCAAGAGATTAATTAAATATTCCATAAACAAGATGCAGACATAAATGATAGTTATGCATAAGTATTTCATGTTAGAATGATAATTATCTATTGGAGCATTTTCCCTGTGAAAGAGGGGATAAACAGTTAAAACATTTTATAAGATGAATGAAGACTTGTAGAATATCCAAGCACAGGTTTGGCTATAATGTGACTTTCCAGAATGAAAGGGCACTAACTATTAATAAAGAATTTTTTAAAATAATTTCACTATGCCATTTTACTAGATTTATATAAAATCTGGAATCACCTAAGTCCCAATGATTCCAGATTTTGGAAAACTTTGTACTGTAGTACATTACTAATTTAATATAGGCCTTCTTTTATTGGCCTTTAGAAAATAATATTGCATTAGTTTTTTAAAAAAAATAATTGATACAAACTACTAATACAATATAGGCCCTCTTTTATCAGTCTTTAGAAAATAATATTGGGCCAGTTTTTTAAAAAAAATAATTGATACAAACCTTATTCTATCATTAAAGGTATTTTTAATCATTTCTTTTGTAAAGTATTGACTATTTCATTTCATGATGATGTATGAAAAAGACATTATCCATTTATAAGCTCTAGCATATCTCATAAAGCAGAATAGTGTTGAGGTCAGGAAATTGTATAGGTTGTGGAAGACGCTAAAGTTCACTTTTGTGTTCTTCTAAATTATTCTGTCACTAGGTTTGTTATATGGAGTGGTACATTATAATCTTGATATGTGAAGCATTCTTAAGCATAACTAGTTTGAATAATTAAGTGGACTTGGCTCATCAATAATTTTAGTGTGTCAGAAACTTTCACTGACTGCACCCCATAGGATCACCAATTCACCTTCATTTTCTATTCTAGGCATAAGAAAATTTCAATTATGTACTGCTGAAGGAATTTTCCACATGTAAAATTTTGGCAGTATGAAACACAATTAAGATTTACTCATTGCTGAACAATAAATATTTTGCATTTTGTACCATTCAACTTTTTAATTCCTGACACCTCTGAAACCAGCATTTAGCAATGATGCTGTTATCATAAGCTTTGCTATAGTTGTTCAATGGTGAATATTTACTCTGTGACTCAAAACAGTTTTTATAGAAAAGAACATTCAATATTAAGTTCTTCCATAAACTGAATAGTCATTATTTTATGTTATTTAGCTATATTTTCACCAGTCTTAACATCCTTTTCAAATAACTTCTTACCTTAACAATTGCACTTATGAAGTTCTTCAGCTTTCTAGGTGTACAGACAAGAGCCTGGTTACTGTGGCTGTCATACCAGCCTGGTGAGCACCAACAATTTATCCTTCTTTGAACATCAATATATTTTATGAATCCCAATGTTTGCAGTCAAACGCTCTAATACCACTGCAGATTCAAATGTTAATCTGCTGCTGTTAACAAAATACGAAATCATTTGAGTTTTCAAATCAGAAATGTATAGTACTGGCTTGAAATTAGAAATGCTGTATTCAGCAAATTTCATTTTAATTGTTCAAACCCTACATTGTAGTGGTTTCAAACTCAAATTGTATGCGTCCGAATACTTGTGATGGGACAGCACTTTGCTGCATAAATAAAGACATATGTTTATGAAAAATGATCTTCATGGATTGCAGATGATCCTTCGTCATTCAAATTCTCATCTTATTAATTTTCAACCGTGAAAAAGAGCTGTTTGTGTATATTCCCCCAAAAGCGATTATTCTTAATGCAAAAATTCATAACTAAGCATACTTATGTTTTGACAAATACAAATAAAAGGTAATAAAGTATGTATCTTCAAATCTTTGAGTAAAAGTTATATCACCCTGTCAATTAATTAACTAAATTTATAAATTTTTAGGTTTTATTCATGTTTGCTTTTAATGGTATTGAATGTAATGAAACCTCAGACTTCAAATGACTAACATCTTGAAATCTTTGCAACATTTAATTTGCAACAGATACTTAATCAGAATGTATTTGGGGTCCACATGTAGCTTGTGGGCTACCAGTTTGAAACCACTGCTATATTGCAAACTGCCATTAACGTAAAGCTTTGGTTTTTATGTCATTTTGTGGTATTGCTTGGTGCACTTTGTGATTTTCGATTGTTATGAAATTACACATAGATCAGTTGTATGAAGTTCCTCACAAACTTCACAAAATCTTCTGAAGTATTAAATTGGAGCTTTTTTATTATTATTATTTTTTCACTTTTGGTTATTCAATGTATTGATCAACAGTACACTGAATAACCAAAAGTGACCTTACTGGTCATCATTGTCTTTTATCGACATTTTTATTTTGAAGCAGCAAATGATCGGATTCATGTTTGGCTAAGATTTTCAGTATTATTCTTTACAAGTACAGCTTTTGAAATTTTACCTACTGATGTTTCTATTAAATGCACTATAATAATCATGCCTTTTTATTAACACACAGGTGGACCTTATTAATAAATATAATGACAGGTTCTGTACCCTTTTGGCACATACAGATATTATGAACACTCAACTTGTGATTTCCGCCTTTCAATTTGTATGCACTTTTTATTTGCTTCTTTTTACAGTGGGAATTTCAGGTATATTTATTGTAACTTAGAGCAAAATATAAAAGATCACTAGCATAATTAGAGTTTATTTTTTAAAAAAGTAATAATAAAATTTGTTGATCAATCTTTCTGAAAACCTTTCCTATATTTGTGAAAATAAAGTGGGGAAAAATGTTAATTTTATTTTATACTACACATTTTATACACTGATTTTCTGTATATTTTACAAGAAAAGTATATCATATTTTAAAAAATTCTTTTATTAATGAGTGTTATTATAAATAATGAAAGAAGCTGATTATTTAAAGTACTTGAAAAATGAAAATAAGCACAACCACCATCCAAATGTTAAAAGTTAAAGCAGTTCCTGAGTCATTCTCCGAGGTATCAGCTGCTTCCGTTATGGGGCTATCTGAAACTATTAATTTTATATAATTTTAGTATATTATTATTCAAAAGAATTTTAATATATTATTATTACAATCAGTAAACATTAAAAAAGAAAAGAACATTAGAACTCTAAAAATCTATGGCAGTTACAAAAAACAAGTCATCTTTCAAAGTATAAAATAGGAGATAAAGGCATTTGTAATCAAGTTTTGTAATTTTAAAGTGCAAATAATTTCATGACTAGAGGCAAAAACTGCTCTGTATGAAATGGAAAAATTAGTAAAATTAATTTTGTATAACATTTAATTCAGTTGTAAACTTTTATTGCATTTCAAGAGAGAAACAAGAAACCTTTATTCAGCAACAAATTATTCTTAGCATATGATGATAGTCCAATAGTGAGCACAGAACTGATGCTAAAATGAGCAAATATCCTTCCTCACTTCAAGATCATATGTCCTTAAAAAAGTCTTCAGAAGATGAGAGACTCTGAGAGCTACTCTGAGAAAAACATTTTGAGGTTTAAAAAAAAAAAAAAAATGACTATGAAGACTGCCGAGGAAAATTACTTTTGAGTGCTGGAGATGGAGCAAGTCATCTCAGATGAATGAAATTTGAAGAGTATAAATTTTTACCTCGAAACCACAAAATATAATGAGTGAAAGGCTTATACTTTCGGCTAAGGTTAACTAAAAATGTTCAGTACAAACTAGTACGTATAAACAATTTGAAAAACAAATTAGTGTAACCAAAGACAAAACATTGCGAATGTTATTTTAAACTTCTTCGAGAATACCGACTAAATTAAATACAGTACAAAGTCTGTAATCCGGACGTTCATTATCCGGAATGATCTATAATCCGGACCTCAAAGCCACAAACCTTTTTTTTGTGGTATGCTTTATGCATGCACGTTTAAGCATGTGCATGCGCGTTGGGAGGATGTGTCTCCAGATACATTAAAAAATGCTTGGCATAATTTATGGCCAGCTGCCATATTTCATTGTGAGGACGATGAAGATGATAGTCGCGAATTTGAAGGTTTTCGGCTATCGCAAACTAACGGTGAAATTTTCCTGTTATTGGATTTTGTAAAGAAATGTGGAGAAGCGGTAATAAATGAAGATGATATAACAGAAGTTTTTCATTGCGACGACAATGCCCCAATCATCGATCAATTAACGGACGTCGAAATCTGTAGTATGGTTCTAGATCCAGAAAATACCGCTTCCGATAGGTGGAACTTTGTAACTGAACAAGAAATTATGTCTGTTTGTAGAATTAAAGAGAAAGTATTAGCACGAAAAACGAAGCAACTTAAACAACTTACATTGAAAGAAATGTTTAATAAAGTAAACAAATAAATATTAAGCTTTCTTTTTTTTTTTTTTTTTTTTTTTTTTTTTTTTGTAAATTTTGATACCTTTTATATTTAAATTAATGATCTATAATCCGGAATCGCCGAAGTCCCGACGAGTCGGGATTTTGTACTGTATTTTATTAATGGGATCCTTTAAAGTTAGGATAGGTTTTTTTTCCCCTTTTTTCTTTTAATCTTGGTACTGATCTCGGAAAAAGGACAAATCACCAAAGACACTTTTAGTATCTGGAAAATACGTATTCAAATTTTATATCAGAATTATCAGTTTTTTAGTTAGGTTAGGTTATCTGAATACAGCAAAGTCTCTCTAAGGGGAGGGATGCGTTCGTGGTGATCTTACTGAGAAAGACTGTGTCATATTCACGTAATGCTTGGGGAAAGCCAAAGAAACTAGCATGTAGCAGCCCGTTTGACTGGGTTAAGCTGGGGTAAACTATGAGTACTCAGCAGTTTTTATCCACTCAGCTACTGATATGGTCTGTATTAGTTTGAAAAGATTTTTCTTTTTTGGTCAGCTCAGCCAAGCGGAATTATGTCAGTAGGGGATTTCTTCAGCTGCGATTCTTGGTAACACGGTAAAGGCAACTGAAATTTCCGAAAGAGGGTTCTGATTGGTATGATTTAGTCTTAAATTTGCTAGGCTTTGATGAGCTTTTATCTTCTGTTTCTTCATAGACAGTGAGGTATTCGTTGTTTAAGAAAGGAAAAACTTTAACAATGATAAAAGGAAAGAATTAGGTAATAGATATTAAACACAGTAAGACTTCGCCCAGCTCTACCCAGTTGTTATTGATTTGATGTAAAGTAGTTAGATTTTCTTTGACGTCTTTCACATTCAGCAAGATCTTCAATTTTGGTCTACATCTCTTTATTTATTAATCAAGAGCTTTTAGACATTTTGTTTTGTTAACTTGTTTCCTTCCTTTTTGTTCAATACAAAACATTTTATGTTGTCTGTGAAGGAACTTTTTTCTTTGAATGCATTGAGCCTTTACAGTTAAAATCAGCGCTAAAAACTAGTGGAGTTTTCTCATTTATTTATGTCTATAAATCTGAAAACAGTTAGTCTGTAAGGTTCAGCCTTAACTATACTTGATCTGAACAGAGGGTCAACTTTACTAGATTACCGGAAAAATTCTTAAGGTTCCGCTTTAATTATACTTAATCTGAACACTGGGTTAACTTTACTAGACTGCCAGATGAATTCTTGTCTCTTCCTTAACTTAGAATCTAGTACGGTGATTACAACAACCACAAAAGCAACTGAAACATTTATCTGTATTTCACATTCAAGTTGCAAAAACTAAAAACGCAACATAAAATCGTGCAGTTAAGACTTATCGGCTGATAATGTAACGGTATTTCAGTTATTTACAAAGCAGATATCAAATTAGAAACTAAAAAGCTGAAACCTATATTAACTCCTGCTTCAGCACCATAAAGCAAAAATTCAACAGCAGTTAACACAGCACTATGACATGTAGGATCCGAGAGTTGCAATACTTCCTGGTTCTTTTCACTTAGATTCTTGCGTATTGTTTTAACTCGGAATTGACGGAAAGTTAAAATGTAAGAAAGATTTAACATAAAGGAAAGCATCTTAATTTAAAATAAACCTTACAGTTGTGATATCTGGGAATTCTGGGAAATATTTCACATTGTTAGAATTTGGTGCAATCATCACATGACCTTTCATCATATTATATATCAACAGTATTAAATATTATGGTTTTGATCAATAAATTCATACTTAACCATTGAACATTTTTAATGTTTAGTAAAATTTTTTAATTTTGAGTCATCAGAGGACATGCATGAGAATTATTAAAATCGCAAGTATTAATTTATTAATGGGAAATTCAAAAGTTTTCTGCATATGTAATTTTGAAGACATGTAAGCAATTTTACGATTAAATTAGTTTAGAAGTGACAAATTCATGCTTAACCATTACATGTCTTTAAAGTAAATTAATTTTTTGTTAATTATTTTTTTTTTTAATTTTAAGTTTAAAATTTTGAGTTATTAACCAGAGGACATATGTATGAGAATTATTTAATTCATTCTGAAAAAGAAAATAATATTTTGCAAATATTAATTTATTAAAAGATAATTTGAATCAAGTTTTCTGCAGCGTATGTAATTATGAAGACATATATGCAATTGCGCGATGAAATTAGTTAAGAAATGACAAAATTTTTTAGAAATAGCAAAATTATAGAATGGCCAATTCCATAAATGAGTTACTAACTCAGTTAAAAAGCCGAGTTTGAAACTAAGCACTTGTAGAAGGATCTTGAATGTTCACACTTGTAAGAGAGCTTACGTGGTGAAGGAATGTATTTAATCCCTTGAAAAAAGTGGAATTAAAATATTAATTTTAAATTCTTACATACAAAAATTAAGTACATTAACGGATCGAAAACTGAGAAGAATAAATTTATGTACAATATTTCCGTCTTTTTTAACTAATTTTATTGTTCTAAAATCGAGAGGAGAAAATTGTGCGAATAATTTAATTTCAGAAAATCGGAGTTACAATAAGAACGTAACAAAAGAAAAATAGTCACGGATAAACTACCGGTACCACAATATTATTTCTATAAAATAAACTTGCATTCTATTAAGAATCATAGTAATATTAAATTACAATATCTTACAGATATTGAGTCGGTATCTGACAGTAACTGAGCCATTGCAGGTCACGCTGAGGCTCAAGTTTGGTTTATTAGATTAGGCAAGGCTATCTGCCTCAAGGGAGGGATGCTTTCGTGGAGGACTTTCTAAGGGAAACTGGCTCGTATACACGGTACACATGGGGAAAACCACAAAAACACACATGCAGCCAGCCCGTTCGCGGGATTCGAACCTTGAACCGAACTACCAGTGTTCAGCGACGTTACCGCTCGGCCGCTGGTGGACCTCATGCTGAGGCTCAGATACCTTGTAAAGGCACGGGGGTACCTGGCATGTGTCTTGACCACAGTTCTCAAGACGGACATCGGGGGAACGAATAGAAAGGGGGGCGAACAAAAGACACGGCTTTCGAAAGATCAGATACATTTAAAAGTAGATAAGGCTATAACAACCTTGAACGTAAATAATAGAAGTAAGGCGAAATCGCATGTTTGGAAAGTTTCTTGAGTAAGAAAACACCTGCTACGTCCGGGTAAGTTAACGAAGAATCTGCACGAAATACGTTTCAAATAATAACAAGGAAAAATAAAATGGATGGAATGCTAATACGAAATTGCAAATACAAAATGAACACAATCAAGGGAATTACAGTTTACCACTAAACTAGCCTTCGGAGGGAAAAATTAGTGGAAGAGGGAAGCAATGCGAATATTTTTAAAAGTTTCAGAACATAGCATTAAACTATTAGCAGACTGATCCTAAAGTATAACATGTTTCTCTAAAATAAAACTTTAAAAATCTTCTCAAATTACATTTTTCAACAGAAAAATAAACTGCAAATTTTAAGTTAGAATTTCACTGTTTTTACAAACAATTAATGCAAGTACGAATCAATAAAATATCTGTAATTTGTCAGCATGTTTCTTGTTTGGCTAGATGAGTGAGTAAAGCAAATTGAGAGAAGTATTGCACATAAACTGTAGTCAGATAGCAGAGAAACTTATTATTGCAAACTAAAATATCTCTAGACTCTATTATCTGTAGACATATGTAAAATAAAACAAGTTTGAGTGTCAACATACCTTTGCAAGTTTCCTTGCAACTTTTAAGAGTCGGAAAATTATTTTTATTTCCTCCACAGCCAGTATAAATGAATTTTTCACATTGATTTGCAATTGCGTCGTAATAAAATCTTTCGATCTTTTCACTGCAGCTGCCTTCCGCTTTTACTTCGAAGCATACTGTACGTAAAAGTAAATTTTAAAAAAGTAACATAATATACATAAAAAGGGTAATACTAACTGATTACACTGATTGTAAATATTTGCTTTGAAATTCTGGTTTCATAAATAAAAAAAAAGGACAAAATTTTAAATAATTGATTAAACAATCCCCATATAATCATTAATTATACAAATGTAATAATTAAATCACTAAGTTAATAAGAAATAAAATAATTTGGAAAATTTCCCAGCTGATTTATTTTTAATGATAAAGTAAGAGGATTTGTCGGCTGTAAAAAGGTATTAAACAATGATTATTAATGTTATGGCAATAACAAACCGAGTTTTTATAATAATGTATGTACATTGCTGGTCATTAAAATTGTAACACCAGGAAGGAATGATCTGACGAACGTCAAAGTCACATGAAAGGAAGAAGAGGTTAGCATATGCAAATAATTAATATTTCAGAGCATTTAAACGACACAGGAGGGAAAAACGACATCTGTAGCACTGCATAAAAGAAAAATTGCGTATTGGATTTCTCATTTGGAAAGTGCTTTGTATGGTTGGAGTTTGCTCATAATAATATCGTGTTATGCCTCGAATAAGAAGAGGACTTACCAGGAAGTTCCGAAATTGAGTAGAGGCAGTATCGTTTCCAATTGAAAGTGTAGATTATCGTTCCGTGATATCGCCGGTCGCACTGGTCGATATCCAACCACTGTCATGTGAATATGGAATCAATGGATGAGGGTCGTACTGAACGGCATGCAGGATCTCAACGCCCTCCCATGAATAACGCCAGAGAGGACAGGCATATTGTGTGTCCCTGCAAAATCGTTCGACCACATCACGGAGCATTAGTCAGGAAATGGGCATGCTTGCAGAACGCCCAGTATAAGCTCACAAGGTGCGTCGACGTTTCCAGCAGCGTGGATTATCAGCTGGGTGACCATTTCTTCGGCTTCCCTTGACAATGCAGCATAGAGAGAGACGGCGACTCTGATGTGCCAGACGACAAAGCGGGGTACAGGAGTGGCACAATGTTGCCTTTTCAAACGAGTCCCGGTTCTACGTGCATATTTCGATAACCGTATACGTGTGTGGAGTCTCCAAATCCAAATTCAGAACTTTCTTTTACTGTTGCCCAAAATAGATATGAAATGCAATGTTGCCAATGAATATATTTATGAATATATTTTCCTTTAAAATTATTAAATTGATAAATAACTTGCATCTATCCAATGAATACAAACAACATTTAAATAATAAGGTTAATAATAACATTTATATTTAACTGTTATCATAAGTTTCATGAAAATAAATGTTATTATTAAGAGAAATAAATTATTGTGATGAAAAATAAACATATTGTTGTGTATTTTAAATATAAAAATTGCCATACATAAAAAATCAAGGACAAATAATTATAATTGATTGAAAGCTTTGATAACAAAGATAGTAACATTTATTTTCATGAAACTTATGATAACAGTTATATATATACTAACTGATACCCGCCCACTTTGTTGGGCACACTATCTATTTGAATGTGAACCTAGAATTCTTATATGGACGAAATGTCTAATTTCGAATTCATAATTAATGTAACTTTTTTTAATTTAAAGTCGGGAAATATAGTGCCAATCAATAAATCTGTCATACACAGATTTCAACATCACCTATGAGGTACTGTGTATTGGGATGCGTCTCCATTATTTAACATGGTGGGATCCCCAGTAGGCCTACATCACGAAAAATTGCCAACATATAATTAAGGTTTATATATATTTAACTGTTATCATAAGTTTCATGAAAATAAATGTTATTATCTTTGTTATCAAATTTTTTAATCAATTATAATTATTTGTCCTAGATTTTTTATGTATGGCAATTTTTAAAAAGAAGAACAACATTTTTATTTTTCATCACAATAATTTATTTCTCTTAATAATAACATTTATTTTCATGAAACTTATGATAACAATTAAATATAAATGTTATTATTAACCTTATCATTTAAATGCTGTTTGTATTCATTGGATAGATGCAAGTTAGTATTTACCAGTTTAATAATTTTAGAGGAAAATGCATGCATTGGCAACATTGTATTTCTTATCTAGTTTTTGGTAACAATGAAAGAAAATTCTGAACTTGGATTTGAAAACCAAATGTATGAGAAACTTCTATTGTATAACAAAAATCTATTTTGGACAGGAGTTACGTATTTTCCGTTCTTAGTGCGCATATACATCTTGGAATGAGTAACTATGCAAAATTTCAATAGGGAGTGTAGTTTCGGGGATCTCGTGATGAGTCAGTGGAATTTCTCTTATATGTATAAAGAGATATAAACCTTAGTTTTATGTTGGCAATTTTTCGTGGTGTATGCCTACTGGAAATCCCGCCTCGTTAAATAATGGGGATGCATCCCAATACTCAGTACCTCATGCGTGATGGGGAAATCTGTGTATCAACATATTCACTGACTGACACTATATTTCCAGACTTTAAATTAAAAAAAAAATTACATTAATTATCAATTCGAAATTAGACATTTCGTCCATATAGTCTAGGTTCACATTCAAATAGATAGTGTGCCCAGCAAAACGGGCGGGTATCAACTAATAAAATAATAAACAGCAGACAAGTATGTCAAGAGAGGTAAAAGATGCATTGTTAGCTAAGGCTACTGTATACGATCTGGCTTTTGTTTGTGCCATTTAGAGGCACCATCTCATAGTCAGGCTGGTAACTGTGTAACCATGACATCCAGGGCTGCATAAATAACTTTGGGATCGAATTAAGTTCATCTGAATAGAAATCATATATTTCATTTTCAAGTCAAAAGTGCATTCCTGTTAAATTAGAATTAGAAACATTTCTTCCATGTGCTTTTATCGTGCGGGACTTAAGAATATCTGCCCAGCACAAGATTAAATCTTCGAAACAGTTTCACCTTCGAAACTTTTCAAAATTTCCCGCTTTTATCTTTAAAACATTTCCTAGTCTTATATTTAATTTTGAATATAAAAACACTTAATTACATTATAGTACCAAATACAGGAATGGTGCAGTCACCAGGGTGCCTGTGCATGAAGTCATTGTGTTTACTTTTGCTGATGTGGCAAACATCTGTATGTTATCAAGAGGATTTATCTGGATATCGTACAAGAAGACTGCGTGATGTCACATTTGAAAGAAAACTGGGATGATTGCACTTTTCTCGAAAGACTCACCACCATATAGATTATTTGCAAGAATATCAGTCGCAATTTTCCACAAAAATAGAGAACATTTGCAAGAGCATATCATTCTCTCGTTGAGCTCACATTTACCAATCTGCCCTTGGACTCACTTCTGCTACACATCTTTTCTTGTCGTTTTAACTTTATAACTAAACATCGCTTCCTTTGCTCTTTCGCTACATAAAATTCAATTGTAAAATTACGGAATTTTTAACAGAAATATGTTTTTAGAATTCCTGATAGAGTATTAAATGTTGTCACACATTTTTCTATTTTTTCTATATTTTCTGAATTCATCATATCAATTTTCAGTTTTCTAATTACCATGACTTTACAGAACTTTTCTTTTTGGTTGTTCATTATTAACTTTTTGTCTTTTTAACTTTATTTACTATATATCAGTTTCTTCGCCCTCATTTCTCAAACCTCATCTTCTTCGCCCTCGTTTTCTGTGCCACATAAAATTCAACAGCAAAATAACAAAATATTAAAAACAGTGTGTCTTAAAAATTCCGAACAGTGTTACATATGTTTTTTTATATTCTCTATATTATTTCTTTAAAAATAATATTTGGCAATAACATTTAATGGCAATATCCCTTTCTTTAAAAAGTGATATGAATGAGTGAAAAGAAACTGGTGGTGTTATTTAAAAATAGCCTCCTGTTTACCACACTTTACAAGGAAACGATTAAGCCTTGCACTATTAATTCAAAATTTCTAATGCGTTTTTAGAAGAAAATATTGTCTGTTAAAGGCAGAATTACGGTAATTACAAAATTTAGGCAGATTTACATGTGAAAAAGTGAAAGAAATTCTTTACCAAATGATTCAGCATCCATTTTACGTTCTTCTTCTTCTTCACATTTACAAACATAGCATCCCGAAAAGAATTCCTCGACTCGGCATTCTGGTTCGCAGTAGGAAGGACTTTTTCTGCAGTTTTGGAAATCGTCTAAGAAAACCAACAACAATGAAAAATTGAATTGAATAACAATAATATGGCTAGTGTTAAAAAAGGTCACCAGTAAAACTAAGAAGTAAATACAACTGAACAAAAAAAATTATGATCACAGGGAGATCAAGACAATGAGCTAGATAAAACAGGAACTGCATTAAAACTATTCATTAGCGGCAACATTTAAATCTGGAGTAATACATTGACAATAATGCATAATATTGTGATAGTTACCAGTAGTTAATAACTATGAATACCTTTTACTTGTGTGCCGACCAGCGGCCGAGCGGTAAATACGCTGAACATTGGTAGTTCTGCTCGAGGTTCTAATCCCGCGAGCGGGCTGGCTGCCCGGGCGTTTTCGTGGTTTTCCCCATGTGTAACGTGTATACGAGTCAGCTCCCTCAGAAAGTCCTCCACGAAGGCATCCCCCCTTTAGGCAGATAGCCCTCGTGTGTTTTGCCATAATTGAATAATCCAATCCATTCCTTTTACTTGTTGTGCGCTTACTATAGATGCGTCCTTCGGAAATTAAATTATTCGCACGATTTAACCCTCTCGATTTTTATACAATAAAATTAGTAAAAAAGGGAGGGTTCATCTTTTAATAAATTTTTAAAACATGTATTACAAAGTATTATATTTTAACATTATTTAAACTAGCTCAAAATAAAAAGGCATAAATAAATAATTGAAAAAGCTTAATTTTTAGCCCCAAAAGACTGTTAGCCTCAAAACCGCATTTTTTCGTTTCACTTTCTGCGTTGATTCACTTTTCAAACTGTTGCCACCAAATATTATCGCCATGTATTACATTTAAAGAAACTAAGTAATGAAGAATCAGCATGAATGCCTGAATGCTTCTCGCATTGTGAAAAAACAACGCTACCTAGAGCCATCAAATTTTGAAAAACGTAGTTCTCCAACTGAATACGGGCATTTGGAAGACCGAATTTTGAATTTCGAACTTATTTTATTATCTATTTCAAATTTTGTAAAATTTTAAAGAATTTTTGATTAACAAACTCAATAATTTCAAAGTGAGCAATGGCAATACTGTACGGGGAAAAAAAATTATCTCCAGCGCGCGAGACTATGTATCGGAAATTCTAAAGATATGCTGTTTTTAAATATTTTGCGATATTGCTGTTGAATTGAATTTCATGCGGCTAAAGTGCGAAGAGCATTATATTTAATAAATAAAGATAACACATAAAACGTTAAAAAAATGGCTCTTTGGGCGTAATATAAAATCTGAAAGCTTTCAGATTTTTTTCCTTTTCTTTTCTTTTTTTTCTTTTCTCTCCCCCCTCCCGCCCTCGAAAAGAACGAACGATAAATGGCCTAAGAAACTGGAGTAAAATAAAAAGGGAGAAAAATACACGAGTAAAAAATAACACGAGTAATCTGGACGTATTTATCTAAGCCCTTTTTAATAACATTTTAAAATGTGTATTATACCGTACTATATTTTCACATTATTTAAACTAATCTAAATTAAAAATAAAAAAAGACATTAAAGAAGAACTTTATTATGTTTTGACTAGAAAAAAGAACGAACTATAAACGACCTGAGTAACCGGAGTTCTAGATATAAGTTATCCGGATAACTCGTATTCTAATTCTTTAATTACATTACGCCAGTTCTCTTTACTAACATTATACGTCTATCCAGTTTAATAAGTTTGCATTTTTTAAATTTTTTTGAACAAAATTTGAGTATCATTGGTACTAAACATCTAACAATATATAAAGCTTATTTAGCTTATAGAATATTGAAATGAATCTGATCAACATTTTATTCAAATAGTATTTCATCCTTTCGTTTAAATATGAATCTTAATTACAGCTAAAGAATTTGTAAGGATCTTAAGTTTTACTAACGTTTATTTTATTTTAAATCTTTACTATCACTTCTTATTTTATATTTCCGGCCAGAATTAAAAGCTTTAACTTATTTATGCAAATTTGTCTTGCGAACGCCAAGTACTTAATTTGTGGCTTTTTGCCAAGCAAGAGAGAGGAAGGAGTTACTAGAAGCAGGCCGCTTGCCATAGTAGTTTTACTCGGTTGCTGGTTGCCTTCAAGGCCAGAGAATTAATCCTCTTTATAACTTTAAACGTATCGTAGTTTTAACAGTTCTCTGTACTACATACGGCTTGTCCGGAAATCATTGTAAAGAGAGAAAAATAAAGGGTTTCGTTTACCCTTCCTGTGTGTATTGTCTACTTCCCAAATTTATTGAACATAGCTTTAGTAAACTCCCTGTTCCGAGTCAGGACAGTAAATGTTCCCTAAGCAAGTAAGGAGGAACACAGAACCTGATAGTGGCGCTCGACGAAGAAGAATAACCATGGCCGAGTTTCAAGAAGAACCTGGGCTGCCTGCAGAAGCGGCTCAGAATCCAGAAATGCCAGCTGCCGCCCTGGAAGGATTTGGTTACATCGTCCAGACCATGCGCGCATCGATGAAACCAGAAGCAACATTCAATGGAAACTCACCGATAACCAGTTTTTTGGAAAAACTGGATGACCACTTCATGCTGTATCCAGTGCATGAGTTCCAGAAAGTCACCTTAGCTACCAGCGCTTAATTGGTTCAAATGTATAGGCAGAAGCCTCTTGGGTCAAGCGGGAAGTCCCACCTATACTTACGAAAATTTTAAGACTTAATTTAAGTACAAGAATTTATTGAATTAAGGAATCCGACTAGTCGACAGTTAAATAGTAAGCCACAAAAAATGTCTGAAGGCCACTGGAAAAAGAAGGAAGGCATGGAAAGGAAGAAACAAGATTTAAACTAAAACGGATTTCTGCTGACGGGAGGGTGCGGAAATCCGAAGGCCAAGAAAACCCCTTTTGCTTCAAGTTAAATACAGTGATGGTGAAAAATTTGACTCTTCCAAAGATTGAAGTGTTAGTGAATAACATCCCAGCCACCGCACTCCTGGATACAGGCGCGCAGTGATCCTGTGTGGCAGAAGATTTTTTTAGGAAGTATTTCCGTAAATACCGCATATATAATTCGGATAATACGACAGTGTTAGCTGCGCAGGAAGAAAGATGCAAGTGCATAGGTAAATTACCGTTATACGTTCGTATCAAGGACGAGCAAGTAAAGATTATGTTTTTTATCGTAAAGAATTTGCAAGCACATGTCATCTTAGGGATAGATTTTCTTTCAGAGGCAGAAGCAACGCTAGATTTTTAACGAAGCGTCCCTTAAGCTGACGATGAAACCAGTTGGAGAAGAAAAAACAGAACCACCAACGTTAAACCTCGACCACCTGCCTAAGGAAGAGCAACAAAAAATTCGACAAGTGGTAAGTGAATTTGCTTCGTTATTTAGTGATATTCCCGGATTTACTCAAGTTACTAACCATAGTATCGACACCGGAGATTCACTGCCAGTTCGCCACAAACCATACCGATATGTTAAGAATAAAGAAAAAATTATAGAGTGGCACATTCGAGATATGTTACGTAAAAAGATCATAACGCCCATCTCAAGTAGTTATGCTAGCCCGGTTGTGTTATGTAAGAAAAATAATGACTATCCGGTAACACATCCAAAAAGGTGGCGTTTTGCAATTAACTATCGTAAATAAAACTCCATGACTAAATATCCGGTATATCCGTTACCTATTATCGGAGAAATTCTAAGGAACATAACTTCTACCAAATACATGACTACTTTAGACTTAACGACTGGTTATTTTCAAATAGAGGTTAGACCGGAAGATGTGCCTAAGACTGCTTTTATAACCAAGTCTGCCACTTATGCATTCCTGCGTATGCCGTTTGGCCTTTCAGAGGCACCGGCAATATTTCAGCGATGTATGGACATTGTGCTAAGGCCTGTTCTTGGAAAGTCCACATTTATATATTTAAACGATATCATTATTACTAGTGATAATCTGGACCAACATGTACAGGATTTAAGAGAGGTGTTTTCATTATTAAAGGAGGCCGGTCTAAAAGTTAATGTCGAAAAGTGCAAATTTGCAGCCCCTGAATTAAAATACTTAGGTTACAAAATATCTCAGAAAGGAATCGAGACAGACGAATCAAAAATAATCGCTGTACAAAAGTATCCGCCACCAAATACGGCGAAGAAGCTCTCTTCTTTTCTAGGACTTTGTTCATATTATAGGTCCTTTATAAAAGATTTTGCAGCTATTGCTGAACCATTGTTAAAATTAAAAAGGCAAGATTCTCGTGGACGGCCGAAGCCAATAGTGCTTTCGAAAAATTAAAGCAAGCATTAACGCAAGCCCCTGTTTTGAAATTTCCTGAAAATGATGAGAATTTAGAAATTTCAGCGGATGCTTCGGATTATGCGGTAGGAGCGGTACTTTCGCAAAATCAGCAGCCCGTGGCATTTTTTAGTCGAACTTTAAATCAAACACAAAGAAATTATTCCGCGACTGAGAGAGAGGCACTTGCAGTTCTGTTAGCAGTGCAAAAGTTCCGAGTCTATTTTGGAAGGGCGCCAATAACAGTGTATTCTGATCATGCGGCGGTAACTAGATTGTACTCAGGGAAAAACTTATCCCCAAGGTTAATAAGATGGACACTCAAGTTACAAGAGTATAATTTGGTAATCAAGCACACCCCCGGAAAGGAAAATATCGTAGCAGATGCCCTATCCAGAATAAAAATAGATGAAGAAGGTAATACTGTAAAGGTGGCAATGCTCACAGCATGTACGATAAATTCCCGAGAAACTGTAATAACCGAACTGGGTAAGGATCCTGAATTTAAAAACATTTATGAGTATTTAAAGGATCCTGAAAATTTTAGCCACCAAGATATTGTGGCGATAAGAAATAGGGCGGCCCATTACGAACTAATAGATGGTCTATTATTTTATACAAAAACTACGAATTCCAACAACGAATTTCGACCTGTTATCCCAGCTAGTCTTAGATTAAATATACTGCAGGAGTTACACGACTGTTCATTAGCTTCTCATGCTGATATTCGAAAAACCATCCAACGCGTACGCGAGGCAGTTTATTTTCCTGAGCTGCAAAAGTTAACAAGGGCATATGTCCAGTCCTGCCCAACATGTCAAGCAGTTAATTATATTAATTTCCGCACGGCCGGGTTTCTAAATAACATTAAATCCGAATTTCCAAATGAAATAATTGGCATCGATTTATTGGGCCCTTTCCCAAAAAGTCAGTTAAATAAAAGTCGGTATCTCCTTGTTATGGTTGATCATTTTAGTAAGTGGACCGAAATTGTTCCCTTAAAACGAGCCTCCGAGAAATTAGTTACTGATTCCATTTTAAATAAATATATTTTAAAATACGGGGCGCCCCTAAAAGATATATCGGATAATGGTCCTCAATTTGTAAGTAATATATTTGAAGACATGTGCCAAAAACTGGGCATACGTCATTTAAAAATGGTCCCGTATCGGCCGCAATCAAATATAACGGAACGGGTCAATAGAAATATAGTGAAAATTATCCGTAGTTATGTTAAAAATTTTCATAAAAGCTGGAATAACTATGTCAATGAATTAGCTTTCGCCCTTAGGACCGCAAAACATGATACAACGGGCAAAACTCCTGCTGAGTTATTTTTAGGCAGAAAGATTATAACGCCGTTAGATAAATTATTTTATGTTCAACAAAGAGCCCCAGAATTTAAAATGGGTGATATAGAAAAATTAATTAAAGAAGCAAAAAAGAACACTGAAGTAGCACAGAGAAAACAGGAACTTAATTATGATATGAAACGACGGGGAGTAACTTATAAAGTAGGAGATGAAGTGTTAAAAATTAAGCATTCACTTTCTTCAGCACCAGAAGACAAAACTGCCAAATTTTTTCCACGATTTGAAGGACCATATGTCATAGAAAAAATAACTCAGGCTGTAGTGGTGTTAAAAGCCAGGAATGGTGAAAACATGCTCCGCAAACATTGACCAGATAAAACCATTCTATAATCGTAATAAAATGCCAATATTTAAAGATCTTTTGCAGGATCCGGCACTGCAGGCACAAGTTCCAGAGGTGGAACAACGACAATCACAAGGGCAAGCCATTAGGAGGCAGGAGCAATTGAAAAGAAAGTTTCCCCGTTGGAAAATTGAAGGTAACAAGAAAAAGAAGCCGTTCCACCGACCAGAAAAGAGAGAGCACAACCACCCCCAGAATGAAGAAGGGAGAAGTACGACGAATGCAAAGAGAGCCAGGAGAAATAACGGCAACTATAACCCGGCTCCAAAACGGAAGATCTACCCGTCGGATAGGAGTCTACGCAGCAAATGTCGACGAATGGATAAAGGAAGACCAGCTGCAGATGTAAAGAAGCAAGAAAAATTTGAACAGCCAGCAACGAGATCCAAGCAGGAACGAGAGAGAGTTGTCCCGGTTCTGCCAAGACCAGCTGCCATCAAACGGCCAAGACCACAGGCAGAGGCTAGAAAGAAGGTCTTCAAGGGTGACTGCACTGGAATAAAAAGAAAGCTCATCGAGGAAGGAACCGAAGGGCGAACCCGCACAAGAAGGAAGATAAACCAAACCATAGTCTTCGCTACCTTCCAGGACTGGGCAGAAAAAAGGATGTCCGAATATCACAAAGATAAGTAAAACTTTATGTTACTTTGAAACCTTAAGTTAATCTTTCATTCTTACTGCAAGTGGCAGAATTCAAGACGTTTTACCTCATGTGAGGTCTACCTTTATCGCCAAAAAGGCGAGAAATGAGTTGTTACCTATTTTGGTATTATGCTTTTCAATTACTCGCGAGTAAAACTAAAATTAATGTATAAGAGGAATGTGCAAATACTTGAATATTGTAAAAGCATTGATAATCTTTGAGAAAGGTACCTTAAGAAAATTGTAAAAGTTATTGTATAAACTTTTATTTAAAAGATTCTGGCAAGAAAGAAGTTTTAGTCTGAAAGACTTTTGAAATGTAGTATTTCAATGTAGAAGAATTGGCACTTGCTTGGAGAAGAATAGAAGTAGCGTTATGACCTGGTTTAGGCGGTCAAGACGGCCTACCTCGAAAGCGTTACGGACGCTTCTAGGCGGTCACTGGAAAAGTGTTCGAAAGCGTTACTGACGGTTCTAGGCGGTCAGTGGTGAAGACCTCGAAAGCGTTATGACCGCCTTAAAGCGGCCGTGCAGATGTCTCCTGCCCCCCTTATTTCTGGAACCCTGGAGATCTCTAAATGACAGTTCTCAGTAGGAGGCAAAGAGGGTTGCTCTTTTTCGTTTTAGACCGCTATGTTTAATCGCCAAGAAAACGCTTGAACATGTAGTGGTTTATAAACAACAAACAAACGTGGACATTCTTCGCGAAATAAAAAAGTAGCATGTAAGCATGTTTTTTCAATACTCTCTTTAAACAGATAACATTTTCATAAAATATCCTTTAGTTTTTAAATTGATTGTTCAGAAATATGCGAAATGCTCGTGAATTCAATTAAAATAGCATTAGGAAATATTTAAACAAATTTACTTATGGATATATAGATACATAATTAAAACCGACAAGTTATAAGTTTTAATTGTTCGAGCGAACGAATAGCGCATTTAATTACTGCATTTAATTTAATACTGCATTTAATATGAGTTATATAATTACATGTAAAGAATAACATAATTAAGCAATAATTCAAATAAAAATTAGCCATCAACAGTAATTTATAATAAGCGTATTTTGAACGGGTTTATGAAGCATAATCTAATTTGATAGTAAAAGTAATAATGGCGAATTATTTATTCATTTTGGAACAATATTCGTCGCTTATACTGGTTTGATAAAGTTCTGTTCAAATTCATTTCAAATATTCCAAATCTTTATACGTACATTGATTTCAATGCGATTTTTATTAGAAAAAAATTCAATGAGTTTGATTTTCTTACATAATTGTAATTACATTGTTCAACGCAAAATAACAACAAGCAGAAAGGCAAAGGTGTGTTAAAATTTTTTGCTATATAAATTATTAAAATAACCAACCTACAGCCTAACAACTGAATGTCCAAAATATAACCCTCCACTTATCTAAAAGTAACAAATTTCAGTTAAAAAAACCGCAGTAAATAAATAAAACGAAATACTATTAAGAAAAGAAGCACGAAAATTTACTTTTCCATTATTTTACTTTACTTTTTACTTACTACAATTTACTTTTTTAGTCCAAAGGAGCAATTTGCCCTGAAGGACTTTTAATTTCGCTATGGCATTTTTCATTGAAAATTATAAACGGCGGATCACTTTTCAAATTGTTGCCACTAAATTTTATCGCTTTGTATTATACTTAAAGAAATTAAATAATGAAGAATCTGCATGAATGTACGTATGTTTCTCGCATTGTAATAAAACAACGGTACCTAGAGCTATCAAAATTTCAAAAATGGAAACCCTAATTTGAATTTGAAATTTGTTTTATTATCGATTTCATATTTTATAACACTTCAACGAATTTTTGATTAAAAAGCTAAACGATTTCAAAGCGAGTAATGTCAACACCGTACGAAAAAAATCCCATTTTCATCTCCAGCGCGAGAGACTCTAAGATACGCTCATTTAAAAATAATTTTGAGATATTGCTGTTGAACTGAACTTTGTGGTTTGAGTACGCAGAACATGATATTTAATGAGGTAACACACAAAACGTTAAAAACGCTCCTTTGGACGTAGTTTAAAATCTGAAACCTTTCATATTTTTATTTATTAGTCCAAAGGGGCGTATTAGTATTTAAAACAATAGTCCTTGAGAGACTATTGTTTTAAATACTAATACTGTTTTCGATTTTGCGATTTTGCGTTGAATCACTATAAACGGCGAATCACTTTTCAGACTGTTGCCACCAAATGTTAGAGTCCCGCATTACATTTGAAGTAAGTAAATAATGAAAATCTGCGTAAATGTGTGTATATTTCTGGCATTGTGATAAAAAAAAAGGTTTGAAAAAAGGCCATCCAAGTTTGAATGACGTAATCCTCCTACGAATATGGGCATGTGGAAGATCAAATTTGATATTATCTATTTCATATTTTGTGAAACTTTAACGAATTTTTGAGTAACAACATTTCAAAGCAAGCAATAGCAACACTCTACGGGGGTGGAAACCTTTTTATCTCTAGCGCGCGGAATTGTGTACCGGAAATTCTAAATATATGCTCATTTTAAAATTAATTATCGACATTGCTATTGAACTGAATTTTATGGTGTAAGTGCAAAGAACATGATATTAAATAAATAAAGGTACCACACAAAACGTTAAAGAAATGTCCCTTTAGACGTAATTTAAAATCTGAAACCTGTAAGAATTTTTTTAAAAAAAATTTTATTGTTTTTTGAATGTATGTTGTTTGCGAATGACGCAGTAGTCGTGTATAATCTGAATATATAATAATTATTTGTGCTATTTTTTATTTGAAATGCATAGAATTCTTTAAAATAGTAGCATTCTTAGATTGAATATTGTCTAAGCAGGTGCAATGATATTTTAACTTCATTACCATATCAAATACAGTTTCTTTTTAATTTAAAAACTTCGTCAGCGGTCTGAAGCACCTTTTTGAATCATAGGATGAGTTTTACTAAAATTTGTAGTAGTCCGAATTTTTATAAGTATTCAGAATTACTGAAATAAAAAAAGCTAAACTTTTTAGAATTTCTTTATCAAAGTATTACATCTTAGGCCAGCAAGACCTGATTAGTAAAATCTGGGAAAGCTCTATGATTGTTTAGTAAGAAGTAAAAAAAAAAGTACTCTAGGTCTAAGCAGTAAAAAAAAGCTTGTCCCTCTATCGAAAATTGTCACGTATGTTAGAAAGATTTTGCAAGACATTAATATTTTAGCTCAAACATGACTTTTTTTAAAATTTAGTCTCTTGTTTTGGAGATGGTGTTTAAGCATTTTACCATAATTTTATTTTCACATGTGCAGAATTTTTATATTTTTTATTGATCGCTGTATTTTTAACTTCCATAGCATAAATTAAAGAAATACGCATAGCAACTTCAGCCATAAACAGATGACTTAAGAGAAATTTGTTTTGACATATTATGCGAAAGACTAAATAAATATTAAATGCTTTTGCAATTATGTGACATGACAGTAATTAGAAAACAATAACTGTAGATGTGCACAAAAACTGTACTTATAATCTTCAGTATTTTTAAAGAATGCAAAATAGTTCAGAATAGCAGATGGCTTTGAGATCATTCAGTAATGTCATCGTAAGTATATTCTCTTCACGTTTCGGAAGAACTGCAGTAGTTCAGATTTGTCGTAAAAGAGTAATTACACCCCTGGGGATTGGCGTACTTACGGAACGGAAAAACAAGCTTTGAAACATACTCATACAAAAGTCCTACCTTTTCTTCGACAGATAAATGACAGATGTGATAATTTGAACACATGCTTTCAATCAGTTGTTTCCTTCTAACAAAGCGTCTTGGGCGGCTAGCAGGATCCTAGCAAAGTCTTGTAATAGTCTCTTGTTTTAAATATGCTGTATTCGAACTCAAATTCAAAGACGGGCATTTAAAGATTTTATTAATGCTTTTTTTTACATTCGACGATTCAATATTTGTTTAAAAAATAAACACATAAACTTGCATAGCAGATCAAAATTATGTTGCTGTGGAAATGTTTCATCAACAGTTATTAGTAGTTATAACAGCATAACTAAATAAGCCCATTTCGAAATATGGATGATATTGCATTCATTATTTTTAATCTGAAACAATATCAAGTTGTTATTACTAGGTAAAATGGCTTAAAACAAGCTCACACATTATAAGAAAATTTTTTAAAATGAAAATTGGATTCACTTTCTTTCACGTAATTTCTGACCAGTTCTTCCAAAATATTTTAAAGCTTACTTTACTACATAATAGAAATGTCTCCACGTTCGTTGTTTTTAGTTAGTAATTTTAATTGGGGCTGTTATATAAGAAGGCTATTTATCGTTGTTGTTGTGTTATAGTACTTATTTTATTGTATATTGCAAATTTTTATCAATTGGTTAATTTTATAATGTATAGAGGAACTTAAAAAAGAACAAAAGTAATTTCCACCGTTATAATATGTCCTTAAATGGTTCCTAATAAAAACATAGTTAACTAAGTAGTATACTACATTATATTAATTAATTTACTAACCAAATTGCAAAAACATTTCAAATTCGAAATCCATCTTTTTACTAAGTACTTTTTGCAAAGTAACAAAAATTCTAATCCCTTTGTTGTTTAAATTAAAGATAAACAAAAAATGTTGTTTTTTCCCCCATGAAATGCTAATTTTATGTTATTTGATAAAAACTGGGAAGTGCAAAATCAAAATCCTGGCGAAATACATATACTTATGAATGAACACAGCACACAAACATTTCTTCCCCCTAAGCACGAACACAAATAATATTTTAAACAGCTTAAAATGAATCTACATTCAAAGTATTTAATTTGTGATAGATAATGACAGCTAAAAATATTTTCCAATATTACAAGATAAAATGAGATTATTTCTCAAACAGTTTCACAAATAAACTCACAAAATAAAGAACGCTTTTTTAAATTTTTAATTTGCAATACGTTAGATGCTTTATTGAAGAATTTGCAATAATATCGTTCTGATTTTCATTTTATACAAGATTGCCATCATGTTTCACTGATGAGCAACTTGCTAATTATTAGTCCAATGTAGAGTCCTCCTTCTGTTTTCTCATAAAATCGCTTTTGTAAATTTAGAGTTTAATTTAGCAAAACGTTTTCCACCTAAGTGGTAAAATGTCTTCGTAAAGGATTCCCTAAAGAAATCTGCCTTGTATTTATGTTGCGTTTAGGGATATTTTCAAAAACACACGCTGCTGATTGTTATTTTTAATAGGTGAACGAAAGAAATATTTTTTTTAAGAAAGAATATAACTTAACTGCAAGCTATATCTTATTCCTAGATAGCGAAGCTTGATTACAAACTCAATTTTTAAAATACATTTAATTATCTTTATGCTTTAAAAAATGTCTTGTCTGGTATTTGGCCACCCACTTAACTTACACGTTGACCAGTTAAATAGAGCACTACCAAATGGCACATTGAAAATGATCATATTCATCTCAGTGAGATGAATATGATTCGCATATCTTTTCTGTTTCGCATCTCTTTCTCGGAAACAAATCTACCTCTGTAGTAGATTAATGTATAGGTAGCAGACATTCTGTCACTGTCAGCCTAGCGGTAAAGTCGTTGAATAGTCGCAGAATACCGAGTTCTGACTTAAGTTCGATTCTAAGAGAACGGGCTGGCTGCATGGGCGTTTTCATAGTTTTCCGCATATGTAACATATATACGAGCAGTTTCTTTAAAAAGTCCTGAGGCGCACTAGCGGCCGAGCGGTAAAGTCGCTGAACACTGGTAGTTCGGTCCGAGGTTCGAATCCCGCGAACGGGCTGGCTGCATGGGTGTTTTCGTGGTTTTCACCATGTGTAACGTGTATACGAGCCAGTTTCCCTTTGAAAGTCCTCCACGAAGCCATCCCTCCCCTTAGGCAGATAGCCCTCGAGGCTTTGCCGTAATTAAATAACCTGACCTTTAAAAAGTGCTCCACGAAGAGACCTTCCTCTTAGGCAGACAGCTCTAGTATGCTTTGATGTAGTCAAATAAGCCAAAACATTCTGTTGGCGAAAAAGCAAGATTTCATTTATCATGAATAATTTCTAATGCAAAAGTTATAGTTGTCACTAAGGAAAGAATTTATTTTTGTGTAAAATTCAGATAGCTTGAACTTTAATAATTCTCAGAAACGAAACACAAATAACAAAAAACTAAAAAAATATTCAGAATTAATTAAGATATATAAACGATGTAATCATTAAGCATATTTTTAGTAAGAAAGAATATTTTGTAATAAATAAATGAAAAATATATTTAATACTAAAGAATCCTCTATATATCTCTACAAAGTATAAAAATTACAAATATTTTTCAAGGTGCATGTGTATATGTACCTGATAAAAATATTTACATTGTTTATTATTCTAGCGATATTTTTAACCAGGTGCATATTTTCCGTAAGGCCTTTTTCGGAGATTTTTTTCCTCGATATACATTTTCAGGATATTTTCTTGGCATTCGTTTTACTCAAGTGGTTAGATTAAAGCGTTATTTTGTATGCTGTGAAACCTAACTAGAATTTATTTTCATTCCATAGTTGCTTTACATAAATTTTCGATTTCATGTAATATTCAGTTTCATAATTGCACTATCATTTTGAGATTTACTATACTTTTCAGTTTTTTTTTATTAAATGTTGTCTACAACTACTTTCAATAAAATACTGATATGATATATAATAGGGACATACACGTGCACACATGCTCACAAACATACATCACCATATGTATACACAGTGTTTTGTATGTGTGTTTACATATATATATGTATATAGTTTACATGCAAAACAGTTTTAATAATTCCTACGAAAAATGTGATCAATTTTCACGAAATAAACTGCTTAAATTTATATATATATATATATATATTGCGTTTTCCATAGTTTAACATAAATGAAGTTTTTAAAGTCTGAATTTAAATAGTGATATTGTGTTCATATGTACTGTAATTACTGATGAAAGGATGTTTCTGAATTTAAAGCCAGGGTAGCTTAAATTACTAACAGACGGCAAATACACAACTTGAAATCAGAGTCTTTGGAAGAAGCAATAAATTTAGAATTTACGGCAGCTCCATTTCTCGTCATAGTTAACAAAATGAAAGAACTGAGAAAGATAGATAGCGGATGCTTTTTTGTCCTTGCACAAAGGTAATGGTCTCCCATACAAAGTAGAAAATGTACAAAGGTGGTAAGCTTTTAGTTCAGTACCCCCTGGAGGTATATTTACGTTGAAGTCAACTTGGAGATTCCGCTATTAGGTGTTTTCTTTGAAAAGGGTAATATCTTTTTCAGCACATAACCAGAAATAAGAGTTTATGTTTTCATTACTTAATCTTCAAAGCTGTATAATTTGGAGCATCTGCTCGAAAAACTGTTAACTTATTTTTCATCATTCATGAAAAGGATACACACCTGCGTAAATGTCTTGGAGAAATAATATCGTTAACAATTTTGCTACAAAGAAATTTTTTTTTTTTTTTTTGGTTTCTATTAACATTTCGATAATGCACGTAGTATATAAATACTTGCATTGTAACTCATATATAGCTAATTACAAGGAAATTGCATTGTAACTCGAAAATATATTTATTTTCTCAAGAAGCTTCTTTGTCCAAGCTGTTTACTTGTTTTCTACCCCCAAACTGATTTTACTCTATAAAAGCCGAACTGCCTGATCTCATTCATCAGCCACTTCATCTATTCTGCTGTTGAGTTATGCGATATACATGCATACATACGTACGGACATACGTCGCGCTAAAACTAGTCATAAGTCCCAAATATAAAATTTCAACATTTTATGTTAAGTTATGCGACATACGTACGTGTAAACGTCATGATGGAACTATTCAAAATGGAAATTTCCTTTGAAATATGAAAATCGAAATGTTTCGCGATTACAATACTTTATTTATTTCTCACAAGGCAAAACGGTGTCATAAATAACTAACTACTAATAAATTTATGATGCAATCTAAAGAATTATTTAAATCTAACACTTTAAACTGGAATAAACTTATAATATTTCAAAATTAAATATAAACATAATACTAAAAAAAGTTGCGAATAATTTGTATTCGAAAAATTGGAGCACGAGAGAAAAAAATTCTCACAAATTCCCTTTGTATATTAAAAAGTATTTCCTCAGAAAATAAGGATAAAAAAATGCAAGATTAATTTTTCATCATTATCGAAGCAATTCCTTAAAGAAACTGGAAAATTAAAGCATTTTACATAATTTCTCTTACTGATGTATATTGACTAACTTTCTGTATTCGGCACATATCTTGATTTAAGATACGAGTAATATACAGTATATGTGTTAGTGTGCAAATTATAAAGTAGACAAGTAGGAGATGAAATACTATTTTAGCAACCAGTCTCGTGACGAAGATACCATAAGGAGAAAAACTAATTTCACTCGCTAAATTCAACGGAGGGGAGAATTAGCTTAATCATATCCACATGGTAAGGGGGGCCCGCTTTTGAAGCAGTTTGAGTAAAAATGCTTGCCGCTTTTGCGACAGACCTGGTAAAAAAACACAATTATTTTTACGTCGTTTCCTGAAAAAACCCGTAACGCTCGGGGGGTTAACGGCATGTTAATATGTCTTTATATACAATGTGAACTGTTATTTTAAACGTTAAGAAATACTGTGATATGTTAAAAGTGAAAGTAATGCCAAAAATTTTAACTTATTCGTGTGACTGTAAAAAGAGCAAATTATTGTGAATATGTGTTAAAGGTTGAACGAATGTAGTTAGGCTCTCTGACGCTACACTTCAGAGTTAGCCACTTTTCAGAATAGTACCTCAGGTTTTAGAGATGAATATAAGGTGTGTTCTGAGGTCTTGTTATGTTGAATTTTAACACGTTAGTGTTTTGATTGCAGGCGGTAGTGTTGAACACTTGTACATAAACACGTTCGTGTTTGGTATTTTCCTTTACAACACATGTCAGAGAGCACGGGGAGATAATTAAATAACGTCATGAATGAAATAAGAATGTTAAAACAGAAATATAAGTATTCATGTTACTTGCCATTTAATTGTGTAACATTTCATTAAACTAGTTTTCCTTTCAGATCTCTGGATGGAACCAGATTTCAACTAAGAACTCCTGTTTAGATGCAGTACAGATGAAAAGTAATTGTCCATGGAGTTGATAATGTAAAAACGACTTTTTTTTTAATTTCTAGTTTCTAGTAAGAAATGTTTGTAAAAGATTGGCATCGCGTTAGATTCTAGAGCTAAAAGTTTTCAACAAGGTCATTTTAGACCTCAGTTTTAAACTAATTAACTCTGGCGGGAAGTATGTAAGGATCCTAAGTTTTACTAACGTTTATTTTATTTTAAATCTTTACTATCACTTCTTATTTTCTACTTCCGGCCAGAATTAAAAGCTTTAACTTATTTATGCAAATTTGTCTTGCGAACGCCAAGTACTTAAGTTGTGGCTTTTTGCCAAGCAAGAGAGAGGAAGGAGTTACTAGAAGCAGGCCGCTTGCCATAGTAGTTTTACTCGGTTGCTGGTTGCCTTCAAGGCCAGAGGTTTAATCCTCTTGATAATTTTAAACGTATCGTAGTGTTAGCAGTTCTCTGTACTACATACGGCTTTTTGTTAATATACGGCCAATCTTGGAGTTAGGCACTTGTTTGATTAATTTGTTAGAGTTTAGTTAATATTTTTATATTCTTACGTTCAGACCACAAGTGGTTGGTCTCTGTATTCCGAAGTCCGGAAATCATTGTAAAGAGAGAAAAATAAAGGGTTTCGTATACCCTTCCTGTGTGTATTGTCTACTTCCCAAATTTATTGAACATAGCTTTAGTAAGCTCCCTGTTCCGAGTCAGGACAGTAAATGTTCCCTAAGCAAGTAAGGAGGAACACAGAACCTGATAAATTTATTAGATCAAACTAATGCACAACCCTCCTTATGGAAAACATATGACATCAGGAAGCGTTGAGAAATTGTTGTTACATGTAACTTAACCGCGATGTAAAGGTATTGAAAGGGACCCAAACTTAGCCATAAGCCTTCGTGCATATCTGGAAATTTGAAATTAAGCTGACTACTTTGTTCAACACGGAATGACCACAGCTAGATGCTACCAGTTTGCATGTAATTACGTAAATAATGTCGGAGATAAGTTACATGGATATTATCAGGTGTTACGGTGAAATGAATGATTGCTATCTATTGAGAATAAATATTGATGAATGAAATACCGGGCTTATCTTAGTTCACGGTAATAACTCGCTATATTCTGCAGACATTCTCTTTTGGAATTTCTGTCCTTGGGAAATTCATTATGAAAACTTTTATGCTTTTACATTACATTGTTAAGGGAATCTATTGAAATGCAAGAATACAAATTCTGATAGTGCTACTCCGAATAATTTCGGATGTCAACAAATTTTAAACGAACTTTAACGAAGAAAACTTCTTTAAAGAATGTATGGTATTTTTGCTTCATTTAATAATCATTAGATTTATTAATTAAAGATTACGTAATGTTTGTAGAGATTTGTTTTAACTGCATTTATTCTTAAACATAGAAATTACGCAAATTTCTGGATAATAGTAAACTTTCTATACCAGTTGAACAAGTAGATTGTTTCTCTTTAATTTTCAATCTAAACTGAGAGTTAATTAAAAGTGCTGCTTTGTTTTTTCAACAGTCTTTTTAACTCCATCTTTTATACGCATAAGTTAATATTTAAGATAAAGGTATTATTATGCTTTTTCATTGTAACTCTTAAGTATAAAATATGGCAAAATTGTTATCCCCGAAAACATTTCGGCTACTTTTGATGAAAGCTAAGAATTTTTTGTTTAAAAAAAAGCATTAATTTGCAAAATAAATCCTCGGTATTTCAGAGATTACTAAATAACACATAAAAACGAATGGTATCTGAAATGTGAAATTTCATTATAGCAGCACTAGAAAAATACTTATCAGATAAATTATTGCATGCCATAAAATTTTATTTCTTTTTTCACGTATGTCTCTATTAAAAGAAACAAGAAAATTTCAGGAAGGAAAGTTCCTTAAGAATGTAAATGGCAAACATTTTAGAAATCGTTAGATTATTCAAGTCGCTATATCTACTAATTGAGTACCGCCGTCTTCATTTTAGTTCAAAAGATTATCTTGGCGGAGATTTAATGAGCTTAAAATAATATGTTTAAATTATAAAAATATGCACTTCGTGAAATATGCGCTCATTATTGTGACCCTCCTGCCAATTCTAACCATGAATATAAGTACCCATTTATAATTTGTGCCTAGTAATATTTGCTTACGGAGCATTATGGTGCGAAAGCAGGTTTTTATTGTTCTGTCATTTCTTGATGGTTTACATGATATTATACAATGCAAATACAAATGATTGTGAATATATAGAAATTTCTGGTTCGAGAAGTTATGCAATTAGAAACATGAAAAATTTTTATAATGATATTTGGAATACTAGATGGAATTAATCAGAGAGGTGCGTGGGTCTTTTGAAGTCTATTAAAGTTCAAAATGGTATGCAACCAATTAGTAATATTGATTTAAACCAGTTTTTAACTGGGCATGGAAGATTTCCCGCGTACCTCTCGAGATTTAATTTACAAAATTCAGACTTGTGTGGTCATTGCCATCAAGTTGGTAACGCAGATCAATTCTTGAATCATTGTTCCTTATTGGAAAATTTGAGAAAGAAATGTTTGGGAGATGTCATGGAACTTGGAAATCTTAAAAACATATTCTAAATGTGCAATGGATTTGATTAATTCTAATAGAGTTGAATTTGGAATATTTGTTTAGTATTGTGTATATTTATCTTTTGATTATATGTATTATATTCTCAGTTATGAGTATTTATAGGTTTACTACGAAAATTTTGTAATTTTTTTGTGTACTGTTTTATTTAATGCATTGTGTATGTTTTGTATATGCGGTATTTCGAGGGGATGCAGTTGATTGTTGCATGGATATGGCCTTGCAAATGTTGAGAATCCTGATGGATTACCAGATTTAAATTATCGAAATTAATGGTGGTTTTGAAATTTAGGATTTTGATTTTTAAATTTTAAATTTAATGGAATTTTTATATTTTTTCTTAAATTTTTAATTGTAGTTTTTGATTTTAAAATGTTCTGAAATTTTAAAGTTTTAAAATCTTTCTTATATTCTGTTCTTAATGGAGTAATTACTAAAGTTTTAATATGATACATGGCAGTCTTGGATTTTTCCAGTTTTGGTTATTGGCAGTCCTGGAGCTTCTTTTCTATGATTATTAAAGATAATTAATACATTTGAATTCAGATAGTGGTAGGACTATTAAAGTAAATTTTTAAAATAAATTAATAGTTTAAATAGAATTATGATTATACAAATAATATGCTATTAAAGTAATACTGTATGGAATTCGGTTTGACCTTCTGCAGGTTATTTAAATTGGGAATTCCTTGATGGCTTTGGACCGCCTGTGCCTGTTCCGAAAATTCATGTGAATGAATATTTCTTGAGAGTTTCCGCCATTCTGTTTGCTCGTGGGGTTTTTAATTGTTTTTGGATTTTGAATGTTTGGTGTTGTGCTTCGTTGTTTGTATGTCTTTTCCTTATTTTTAGCTCGTTAATTAACCTCCAATTATTTTTAGTTAATTAGCTTCTTTTTCTCTCTTCTTTCCTTTTGTGGGGGTCGACCCTTTATAATCATATGGTCCAGTGGGACTAGGAGGATTGGGTCTTCCCTGTATTATGACTATTATGACAATGCAAATACAATAATATTTCATTATTGTGCTTTCTTATTATGATTTAGGATTAGGTTAAAACATTAGAATCTCTGACGGACACAAGAGGAAAAGTTTGCAATAAAGTATAATTTAGTGTATAGTAATAATGTTATTAAGTTCTTACTATGCGAAATTAATAGTTAAATTTATGGTATTATGATATTTGCTACTAGTTATTTTATGTATATAACGAGATTATAACTTTATATACATATATGTAGATCGACGCAAATATTTCCTGGCTCACATACGCGAGTTATTTGGCAACAGATTCCTCTTGCAGATATGTAATGCCTAAACTAAATAAATGAGTTTGAACAGTTCATTAGAGAGTTCGTACGCATTCTTTTTTGATTGCTTATTAAATGAGGTAACTTGTTAATTTGTTCTGAAATGTTTGTTTGTAATGTTCTGAAATGTTTGTTACTCAGTTTAAAACTGAGTATCGTTCTGTGATTAAAGTTTCAAAGAAACACATAATTTACATGCATAATGTTTTCACATTATCTGGAAGACGGAAACAGCAATTTTTGGTCTCAATTAAATATCCCATTTAGGGGGCGAAAAGGATGTTTTGTAGAAAAAGCGTTTTCTTGTCTGAAGCTTAAAATTTTTAGGCAAAAGGAAAACGAAGATTCAAAGTCGCCTAATTTACATTTTTTTAAGCATTTGCTTCCACAGAGATCCGCTTCTATCAAGAGAAGGGTACGGGAAAATACAGATCGTTCCTTAATTTTGTGCATAGTTGGTATACTTATAAGGTATTTCTCCCGCCTTCTTAGCATGCCTTCGTGGTGCAATGGTCAGCACGCTCGGCGCGTATTCGAGAGGTCCGAGTCCCGGCGAAGGAACTGCTCATTTTTCCGTTTCTTGCTTCGAAATAACTTAATGTTTCTACAGTGACACCCGAACTAAAAATAGGTGGTAAATCTCCCCCATCAGGATTTGGCGATTGGGTCTCTAATTCCCAGGCGACCTTTAAAAAGGGGGGTATATCAGGTATTTCTCCCACCTTCTAACATGCCTTCGTGGTGTAGTGGTCAGCACACTCGGCGTGTATTTGAGAGGTCCGTGGTTCGAGTGCCAGCGAGGCCATTGTTCATTTGTCCTCTATCCAGTATCAAAATAACATAATGTCTCTACATACTGATAATAACCCCTTAATTTAAAGACACCTAATATTTGTAATACTAGACGTTTGCGTGGTCAATGGCCTGAAATAATTATTATAAAGGAGGAAAAATATATAATGATTTTAATGAACAGAGATAATATAATTCAACAGGTCCAGTTAGTAATTAATAATATTTGAAATGAATTCATGTTTGTTGCTTTTAAATCGCTTAATTTGGTAATTAACAGCAAAATAATTTTGAAAAAAATTAAATATTTTACGCTTTGTTGAACGATAAGACACTGTCGCGTGGAAGATAAAAATAGTTTAATTTGGGCAATGGTAACATATTTCTTTCAAATTCTTGAGTTTGTTAATTAAAGTTTAAGGGCAAATAAACTGCATTTCACCGAATGGTAAGACAAAGCTTTTATATTGCTGAGTTTTTAGTTAAAAATTCCATAAATTCGCACAAAATATCAAATAAATTTAAAAAAAAATTCAAAATTCGAAATTTAGATTTTAAAGTGCACGTGTTCGTATATGCAGTATGTGTGTTCAAAATCTGCTGGCTCTAGGTGCTGTCGGGTTTCTACAATGCGATTAAATTCAAAAGAGGAATATATTGCCGGGTGGCAACACACTTCTTTTATATCCAGAGCTTCGTGATTAAATCTGAAGCATTAATATTTTACCCTTTGCAGATATGCGACTCAAAGTTTTAAAATTGCTGAGTTTTTAATCAAACAATTCATTAGATTCGCACAAAATACGGAATAAATAAGAAGCAGTTTCAAAATTTAGGGCGCACATATTCGGGCGGAGAATCACATGTGTTCAGAATTTGGTGGCTCTAGTTGTCCCTGTTTTCTCACAAAGGAAGGAAACTTACATACATACCCACATGTTTTTCATTATTTAATAACAAATTTATTTTAACAGGTTATCAATCAAGGCAACAGTTATTGCTGGGTACTGTGTATTGCTCTGTATAGCTTAGAAAAAAGGGCCAGAGAAATATTGCATTTCATAAACTGAAGAATAATGTCATAAATTATTCAGTAAATATTATGCCTACAAACCATGTTTTCACTTAAACATTTGAAATATTATCACCGTCTTACAACAAATTTTAATAAAATAATTTGTAAACTGCGGGAGCGATATAAGAAATGTAGACGTAGTAATTCTAGTTTCGATGATAATATTTTTATTATCTTACCTACAACGATATGTTCACAATTGCATTCTACACAACCAATCCTATCTTCGGTACAACAAGGAGAACAGTGGATTCCACATTTCGCATCAGATAGACATACTGGCTCCTTTGTGGCAGCACCTTTAATTCATTAAAATAATAACTATAAATTTCTTCTACATTTTAAAATCAAATAATATCAAAGCCTCTAGCAGCATGAGAAGTACAGAAAAAAATAATTGCGAACAAATAATGTTTCAGACATTATTTATAAATGGTATTATTCGAATTTTATCTAAATTTCTGAAAAGCAGTGAGCTTTACTTTCCTTTAACAACCCATACGAAATATTTTTAATAGAAAGTGAATTATGGTAATGGTGTGAAATGAAATTACATTCGAGCAAATATTTATGCTAGGTTTTAGCACAAGTTTTTGATTAAAGATTTTTAATAAATTTTAGAGAATTAGGCTCTGACTGCAGACTGAAAGAAGGAAGCCTTTCTATTCACATTCATGTTTCTTTTACCTACAGAGATAGAAGGTAAAGTATTTAACGCTTTAAAAATATTCAATAAAGAAAGTTAGATAACGAAGTTTTGGAGTAGTTTAAACATCAGATTTCTTTTCTAAAAAATAATTTGTTGTGTAAAACATATCTTCAAAAAATTCCATTTTTGTATCTCATATCCTCATAATGAGAAAAGAACAGAATCTAAGCGTTTCATAGTATATTTTTATGTATGATTTTGTTACTTTCGATTTACGGAGTAACCTTGATGATCGCATGTTTTTTGCCGATTCAGAGTAAGTAGTTAAATCTATATTTGACTATATTTTGCATGTGTGCGCTCTTCACAATTTCAGCAACTTGCTTATGTTTAAAAACATCTCAAGTATACACATTTATGTGTCATTCCGAAAATCAATGAGATAATGTTCGTATTAGAGTTATAAGGTATTGTCTCACTCTTTTCTGCATGACTTCGTGGTGTAACTGGAAGCACGCTCGACGCATATTCGGGAGGTCCAGAGTTCGAACCCCAGAGACAGCACTTCACATTTTCACGTTCCCGCATCGATATAACCTAATAACTCTCCAGGATAAGTTCTAAATCTACATGCCTCGAGGATATTTAACTTGTTATACACTTAAAAATGAAGAATCATTTAACAAAATGTTTCCGTAGTACGGTTTTTGACGAGTAATTAATTTCCTTTGCTAAACTGGTGTGCTATTTCTGATTTAAAGACGGTGAATTTCATAGAATGATCATATGGTATTATTAAACGTTTAAATGAGATGCTTTAGGAGTATGGTTTAAGAAAATGCGAGAAAGATTAGTTTGTTTTAGAGTACTTAAAAACCTTCTGTATTGATATTCAGCCCAGGAAACATGTAATCATTTGGGGAGATTAATAATTTGGATAAAATGAAACAGAATCATAAAAGTTAAAATATCTAATAGAGCGATTCATATTTTCTATCGATTATCCATATGTATTATCCGGTACAATATGTATATATACAAATGCCTCCCTCTTTATGAAATTTTTCTGCGAACAAACCTGTTCTCAAAGACTGAAATTTATTTGAAATTGAAATGCTTAGTGCTAAAAATAAAAAAGGTGCGCGATGTCATACAATGTTACTCTCTTATTTACGACGAAAGAAAAAGAAAACATATTCAAAGAATTTAGATACACAAGAAGACACTTCGGGAATTGGTATTGCTGGCCCAAGTAAGATGCCAACTCCTTCCATCACTCATAGAACCTTTTCATCACAAACATCCCCCTTACTTTTCAGAGGACGAGACAGACTGTGACTCACTTTCACCCATCTAAATAAAGATTCACTAGCCTCATCTTCACTCCATTCACACGTGTCTCAAAGAACGACAATCTAAGGTACGTACTGTAAAGTAATTCCGCCTTTATTTGTAATAAACTGTATTTAAAATTTATTATTTATTTGTTTTAGTATTTTTAATTTTTTATTTGGTGGCATTTACAGCTCTCATCTCACCGATTTTTAGGAGCTATCATTAGCGAACGTGGTAACATTTTACGAATAAATTCATAATACAAATGGTTATTGGGAACGTAAGTCGTTCATAAGATGGGAAGCGTTTGTACATGAATAATATGTATCACTTAATCAAAGTGGCAAAAGGAAAATGGCTTATGGGAAAAATTGTATACAGCATGATAAAATTTTCTGTATTACAGTATATTTGTTTTGAAAGCAGCTTAGGTTCTGCATAGTTTACGAAACATCGAGGTTTTAAAAGGAAAACAAAATGTTGATACGGTCTTCTGAAACTATTTATTGATACGGATCTTCGTTTTGTTCTTTTGATTCATTTAAAACTTGTTATTCTGGGAAAATTTCCAATTAATCGACTAAAATTTTAAGTGAGATGTTCAAAAATGAGACTTGAAATTTTTCAGTTGAACTTTTTGCGAGCGTATTTTAAGTCATATTTTGTTATACAGCGAATTTGCGTTTTCAAAATCTATGATTTAGGAATTAAGTATTTCCAAGATTATCACTTTAATTCTGAAGAACGTATAGCTTTTTCAATATTATTTCTTTTTAAGAACATACAATTTTCATTTTTTTGAAGAGTTTTAAAAAAGAAATGATAAAGGAAATAAGGTTTTCTTACTGAGGCATCTCTCTTGACATTCGCGTAATGACATGAAATTATTTAAATTGCCACCGCATCCTCCGAACATAAAGATTTTGCAAGTTTTTTCTTTTGGATCGTAGTAATATCTTTGCAAACTTCCACGGCAGGAGCCTAAATCCATGGGCTGGTAGCAGATATCAGGAACTAAAAACATTAAAGAAAAAAAATAAAGATTTAGATATGGAAATTTTGAAATAAGCTAGTATATTTTAAAATGATATATCTCCACTTTTATAATGCAGGTTTGAAATATAAAAAGCATTATATATTTACGTACCACAGAAATATTAAAGTATATCTTACGTTACTTAAAATTAGAAAAGGTAAACAAGACTATTTAAAACTGTCCCGCTTTTGAAGGGACTAGCATGGAGCTCTTTCTTCAGGGGAAAAAAAATTTTGAACCGAAAGCTCTTATTACTGATATAAAATATTGAAAAATAATTTATGTAATATTTAGTAATATTTTCTTTCTGATTTGTTTCATTGCGTGAGTTTAGAAACAATGCTGTTCGAACATTATATTGTTGCGTGCGTACAGGTTCGTAATAGAATGACTGCGCACAGGTCCAATGGTAGGTTAATAAAATTTATTTTATCAAAATAAACGTTTCAAAGTTCTACAATTTTTCACAAAACTCAGTTAAATTCAAAACAACACCGATGTGCATTTAA
Organism: Stegodyphus dumicola; assembly: GCF_044657685.1. Lineage (NCBI taxonomy): Eukaryota > Metazoa > Arthropoda > Arachnida > Araneae > Eresidae > Stegodyphus > Stegodyphus dumicola. The sequence continues at coordinate 89,876,572 of NC_140779.1, read as the reverse complement.
AAATCATTGCATATCATAACGAAAAACAGGTACTTTACTCAATTTTCATATTTTTTTCAGATTTCTCTTAAAATTAAGAACGCAAATGATTATTAGGAGGAATTTTTCATGACGAGAAATAAAATTATTTTTAAGTTACCTGGAAAGTCATCTATTCTGAATCCCAAATCGTCCACAACGCAAGGACCTAGGAAAAAAAAGCACGTTAATTCCTTATTTTTATATGAAAATACAAAACGAAATATTTTATACACTTTTTTAATTACAAGTAATAAAGGTAGGTCAAATTTCTGGGTCAAATTCTAATTAAAGTACTTTGCAAAATAGCCAACAGTTTTTGCTTGGTTTAGGTAAAAGTAAATGAAACACATACAGCTACTAATTTCTGCTTGGTTTAGGTAAAATAAATAAAACACATACAGTTACTAATTTCTGCTTGGTTTTGGTAAAAGTAAATAAACTATATCTTGTGATTTATACATTTTTATTTAGTTTTTACTTTTGTTTAATTAGTCAACAAATGTAATTGAGAAAATTTTACCAATCATAATAATTAGTGGAATGGATATGCCTGTTGACCGCCAGACGTTTTCTCAAATTTTCTAATAAAACTGAACGCAGCCACACTCATTTCCTTTTCTACATTGTTTCTTTTCGCCAGGCGTAACGTAGATACAAAAAAGTTTCCCTTAAAAAGTCTTCCACGAAGGCATTCCTCCCCTTGGGCAGATAACGTGCTTTGCATTAATCAAATTAAACAAACCAAACCTAAACATTTATACATCGATTTTAGTGCAATACTTAAGATTTTATCATTGCAACTTACCAGAATATAGCTTTGCGCAGATGAGAAGTAGAACATGGCATTGAATTTTTCTTTAGAACTCAATCATATTTTCTTCTGTAGTACCAAATTAGATGAAGCAATGGCTTAAATGAATCTCGAATTATCAACATTATCATTTTGAAAATATTTCCCAAGTCAGGTAACAATATGCGATAAGAATTCTTCAAAAATGGTTTTCTCTCTCGTGAGAAATCAGTTTCATTGGAAGTCAAAAATTGTTTCAGCAAAGAGCAACATTTCTCGCCTCCGTCTTCATTCATTTTTCTTGTCAGTGTCTCACTTTCAATATAGGAGCTGAATTTTTCTTGAACGACGTTAAAACGTTCCCGCCTAGGAGATATTCAAAGCATTTTTTTTTTCATGAATGCTACATAAATATCCTAGTTTTATCAAAAAAATCTTCATTCACAAAATGTTCGGTATATTTATATTTTTTTTCTTTAAGAAAATTATAAATTTCTTCTCGCAGTTATATGAGATAACGCTTTAGAGCGAATTATGAGTCCTGTATTTTGACGCGATCATAAAAATTCAGAGAATTTACACTGCTGGCCACCGTAAATGCAACACCCTGAAGGAAGCATGCAGATAACATGAAATTTACAACATGCATTAGCGGAGGTGAGATATGCAAATGATTAGAATTTCAGCGCAGACGCACATCACGCGCCCCTATGGCGCCACTTCAAAGAGCTATTTAAGGCTTGAAGATTTCGATGATTTCAAGTTCGGCAATTGTGTTTTTCTTGTGGTTTTTTTTCAAAAAAAAAAAAAAAAAAAATCAATTATGCCTCGTAGTAAACAGAGATCATCGTTTGATCGAGTATCCGAGTTTGACAGGTAAGGATAGTGACCTACCGTGACTGTGGATTATATTTTAGGGAAATCGGTAGTCGTGTTGGACGAAACCAAACAACTGTAATGCGGATATGTGACCGTTGGATGCAGGAGGGTACGACGGGCCGAAGTGTTCGATCGCATCCACTTCAGTGCACCACTTCACGTGTTGACAGGAACATTGTACGCATGGCAGTGACGGATCGCTCAGTCATATCACGAACCATAGCACAGCACATTCAGTCTGTAACGCATCATCCAGTATCTGCGCGTACCATTCGACGCCGTTTACAGCAGAGTGGTCTGTCCGCAAGACGTCCATTGCTTCGTCTACTCTTGACGCACAACCACAGACGTCTCCGCCGCCTACGGTGCGATGAAAGAAGGATGTGGACGGCAGAATGGAATGAAATTGTCTTTACTGACGAGTTACGCTTCTGCCTGCAACACGACGATGGTCGGATTCGAGTCTGGAGACACCGTGGAGAGAGGATGCAGAATAGCTGCGTTATGCACAACCCCACTGGTCCTGCACCTGGTATTATGGTATGGAGCGGTATTGGATATCACTTTCGCACATCTCTAATACGCATCGCCGCTACTTTAAACAACCAGCGCTACATGTCCGAGTTGTTGGAGCCAGTTGTCCTTTCTTACCTTCAGGGCTTGCCCACAGCCATGTTTCAACAAAATAATGCACGACCACATGTGGCACGCATTGTCCAAGGGTTCTTCGTCAATCGCCATATTGAATTGCTTCCCTGGCCGGCTCGCTCTCCGGATCTTTCGCCGATATAAAACATGTGGTCCATGGTTGCTGAACAACTGACCCAGATTACATCCCAAACTACCAAACCAGATCAACTTTGGCAACGTGTGGAAGCAGCTTGGTCTGCTGTACCCCAAGAACACATTCAAAGTCTCTTTGAATTAATGCCGCGGCGTGTGGCAGGGGTGATCTCCAACAATGGCGGCTACTCTGGTTACTGATTCTGGAAGGAGCCACACTTCACAGAAGTCTATAAATTTAATCCTTTGATACTTGGTCAACATATTATCTACTAAATAAATTTTGTTGTGATATCTCTTGTCTTTCTTGGTGTTGCAATTTGGGTGGCCAGCAGTGTACTTCGAATAAAAGAATTTGCTCCAGTCTTCAAAGCAGCCAGACATAGAACCAGTACCATCGATACAGACACCGACGATTTTAATCCATACCAAACTGGTTTTGGAAATAAGAAAGACAAAGATCTCGAACAAGTCTTCAACTTTAGCACTAGTAGTGATACTTTTGTAGAATAGAAATTTTTACAACGTTATTGCCATTTATAAATCGCATGGAGCAACTCAAGTGAACATCATTATTATTGTCTATGATTTCATCCAACTGCAAGGTAAATTCCTAGCTTTTTAATTTTTCAATTGATTGATTAACTAGTCTGACGGTATGTGACTGTGATTCATAGTGCTATTGACAAAGGCACTTTGAAAAGTAACTTTCCAGCAGAAACATCAATCATATTGTTCTACAGCAGCTGGTGAAATGAGTTCTGCGATTACGTAAGGTTTCTTATGTTTTTAAAACTTATGTGTTACTTTGTAACATGTAACATGCTAACAAAGTATTGTTTAGTAATGATGCCTGCTCATAAATATTAAATACCTTTTTGTTGATTTAATTCTTTAGTTTCCTACTATAGTTAGGCGAATAAATAACTACGCTGGTATGAATGGTTTCTAAATGCCGTTTAAAAATTCGTATATTGTGGTGCCAAAACTTTTCATATACGAAACTCGTACATTATGACATCTCTTTGCTATTGATCTTCGTAGACATAGAAGAAAAATTTAAATATTTATAATGCTCTCATAATTTCGGTATTTCCTCTTCTTTACTCTCTTGCCGCTGGTTGATGATATATACTTTCTATTTTTATTCTCACAATACTTGTTGCTTCTGATCCAGTTTTGTAATGCATGCGGAATAAAATACTTCCAAAACGTTTCTTTATCACAAAAATATTCAATTGATACAATTCCTTAAAATTAATACATCACTAAAGCAACGCGAAACCACCAACAAACGACACACAAAATACCAGAAAATTCGGAAACTAGTAGAACATGGGACATGACATTCAACAGAATTTCTATTTACCATTTAGTATTTAATCATTAAATTCGCATCATATCTTTTAAATAGATGTCAAGTCCTATAAACGTAACGCACAAAAGTTTTCCCGGAACCATAAATAGCGATCATGATGTTGCTTTATCGCTCGAGTTTGGCCGATTGTTTGGACAATAAGCAGCGCCTCAGTTGTTTTAATTCACTTAGCATTCGCTTCGCTTTTGCTTATTTAACTTAGAGATATCGCTTCAGTTCAGTTTTCAAATGCGAAGATTCTTTATTAATATTGTACGATCGTGTTAGCCTGCGGTATCGCTAACAGAAAAAAGAAAACGTTTATGCACTGACATTGAAGTGAAAACACTGAATCACGACACTGAAATGAAAATGGAAATAAAATTAGGTAAACTGTAGAATATTTCGCTGTGTCCTTCGCGGAGAGGAAGTCACGGTTCCCCAGGGCGCCGCGGTGCGCAATTTGAAAATCATTACTTTAACCTATCTTATGGATTTTCTTTTCTTCTCTCTTTTGTTATCTTTTATTCTATTTCGTCTTATTCCTCTTCCTCTGAGCTCAATTTATTTCTTTCATAATATTCAAGTTAATACAAAACATAAACGAAAAGTACGTAAGATGTAAATGATGCTATTATGTTACGCGACTGATAAAATGATGATTAGGAGATAATCTAGCATTTTTAAGTTTACCACTTATAGAATTAGAATCTTTTAAGATTAACGATTTAATCTGCGAGTCTTAATTATCGATAGCTTCAGCTAGTCCCCGGTAGTCACTCAGATCGACTTCCTAGAACATTTTAGTTCAATTGCCAAAATTAAGTTGTTATTATTTTATTTAGGCAATTTATTGTTTTATAGTTTGCATATAAAATTATCGCTTATTTATGGAAATAGGCTTTTAAATTTGAATTTCACCACTGTGCTTGACCTATTCTAGGAAAAAAATGTTTTTAATTTGCACTTCTGCAGCTGAAGAAGACTCTTGCTGCTGCATCACTATGGAATATTACATAAATATGCATTTAGACTGACATGGAAATGTTATATATCTTTTATCTTCAATATATTTCTAAAGTGAAAAAGTTTGTAATGCAATTCTGTAAACGTATTTAATTTTTTTAATTAGATATATCATGAATTAAATGCCTTTTTGTTTAAATCAATCAAATTAAAAAGTGGAAGAATAATATTATTAAGAAGTTCATCTATTGCTTTTAAGTAATTTAGTTTGTTAATTAATAGCAGGCAGATTAAATATGAAAGAATCTTTAGTTTCCGGAATCGCAGAATTGTGATTACTTTTAAGTGTGTGTGTGTGTGTGTGTGTGATTATGGCAAAGCTTCGAGGGCTATCTGCCTAAGAGGAGGGATGCCTTCGTGGAGGACTTTCTAAGGGAAACTGGCTCGTATACACGTTACACATCGGGAAAACCACGATTACTTTTAAGAATTACGTTTTTCTGAAAGGAGACTCGAATGGAAAATGAAACAATACATTAAAGCGAAAAAATATATTTGAAAAGTGAAAAAATGTAATTTTTTCACTTTTCAAATGAAATAATGAAATAATAAATAGAAAAGAATAGAAAAAATGAAACATTGGGTCATTTACCATTGAGTTCAATGGGATTTGACGCGTTCGGATGTAAATATTTTGTAATTACGTCGTAAATATACATATAAATGTATATATTTTCTTTTTCTACAACACTTCATAGTCCTAAGTATATGAAAACAACATATTTTTAAACAACATTTCATTCTGAACGGAATTAAATGCTATACTTTTTACAGGACAGTTTTCTCAGAATGGTTTAATTTGAATGAAATATTTTCACAAGTTTTCGTTAATTACATTAGAAAAAAAATTAAGGTAATTCGATTTTATTCGGTTAAGGTACAAAAATTAAGATCAAAGTTTATTAAGTAATTCTTTAAAAATATTAAATGTTTTCAATCAGTATACCATGAATTAAATTCATTTTTATTTAACTAAATCAGATTCAAAAGTAAAGGGGAAAAAAAAAAAAAAAAAAAAAACATTTTTTTTTAAGAAATGCATTTATAGTTTTTAAATAGCCTTAATATGTTCATCAATAACAAGCGGATTAAATTTGAAAGATAAATAAATATCTTAAATTTTTCTGAATAGCAATAGAGTTGAATGAAAAGTTAAAATCACTTCGCAAAATCACGCATCAAGACTAATAGCCCTTTTGGGCTAAAAACTGATTAACATTGCCACATTTACCAAAAGAATAGAGTAATAAACCTAATTTGAAAAAAGGCATATAAAGGTTTAATTACAATTATTATTACTCGCTATTATTAAATTTGTGGGTTCTTCTTTTTCGGTTTCAATATACATTAATAATTTGACACGATAAATTATTTAGCATCAATATCATAATTTTGCTTTTTCTCGCGAGTTGCCCTTTATAAATATGAATAATTATTTTATCGATGATAATATAAATCAGTAAAAATGAATAACAAAAAATAGTGACGAACTTACCTACAACTCTTACTTAAGATCTAAGTGGCTATGGCCCACCAGCGGCCGAGCGGTAAAGTCGCTGAACACTGGTAGTTCGGTCCGAGGTTCGAATCCCGCGAACGGGCTGGCTGCATGGCGTTTTCGTGGTTTTCCCCATGTGTAACGTGTATACGAGCCAGTTTCCCTTAGAAAGTCCTCCACGAAAGGCATCCCTCCCTTTAGGCAGATAGCCCTTGAGGCTTTGCCATAATCACACACACACACACACACACACACAAAGTGGCTATGTTGTTTACTAAAACTGATCAACTATTATTAACATGGTTGTCTGGCGCATTTTGAAAAATTTAGCGATTTCTACTATACTAATTGTGAAAGTACCTTTAAATTTTGTTGCGCATTTTTAAAAATATGTGTTATATGCAGAAGTTTAATCTTGTATAAGTAAGTATAAAATACGAAGGGTGGTTTCAACTTTATTTTCCTATTTATTTCTCCCAGTTAAGTACTTGTAAAACTGTTTACAAGTAGAGTTTAGAAGTGAGGAGTAGGATTTTGTGAAAAAAAAATTTTAACAGTATGGAACGAAGAGAAATTTAACTTTTTATGAGTTTCATTTAAACAAAAATTCTGATAGTAAGATAATCACTATGCTTTAATTAATTGAATACAGAATTTCCATACCTTTATGCAAAATATTCGAATAAAAAACTTAAATAATCCTTTCACGGAGCAAACTACAAATACAACAAAAAAAAAAAAAAAAAATGTGTCTTATCGGAAGCGGAACTATGAATCATCAAAACCCAGCATTTTTTTTTTTTTTTTTTTTTTCATCTATTTCTTGAATTTGATGCAAAAATCTGAAATTTCCTACAATAAATTCTTTCCTGATCATCTTCGCGAATTTTGCATGTAAAAATAAGGAATTACTTAATTCATTAAAAATAATTATTATTTTATCATCTGTAATTTTAATTATAGAGAACCTTATAAAAAGTTTGATCTTATTTTTACAAAATAAAAGGTAGTGGAAATTCGGAGGAAAAACAGCAAAGAAAAAGGGTGTGGAATTTCAGTAGAAAAACAGGAGAATTTTGCATTGCATTATTATTTCGCGTTTTTTAACATGTGCTAATTCAATGTTGTCTTTAGCCTAAAATCATCTTTACTGCAAATATAAGATGTCTGCTTGCCTTCAGGCTTCTTTTGATAGTCATAATAAATTTCTCAGAATTTATGTATTATTTAATTCAGAATTTATGGGTTATGATATGTTGTTGTCTTATTTATATTGCATAGAACAATGATTGCCAGAGCCTACTCCAAAGAGAAGTTGGACTTCTATTTTTCACCCCCCCCCCAATTTTAAGGGAGCACTGAGGAGATCCGGTGGTCTCCCACCCCTCTCCCCTTCCACCAATTCCATGGAGGTAGGAAGTAAGATGGAGTTCCCTTAAACAAGTTTCTCCCGTAGCCTGCTCTGAAGCACCGGCGATCCCTACGTGGTGACCAAAACATTGGGTCATTTACCATTGAGTTCAATGGGATTTGACGCGTTCGGATGTAAATATTTTGTAATTACGTCGTAAATATACATATAAATGTATATATTTTCTTTTTCTACAACACTTCATAGTCCTAAGTATATGAAAACAACATATTTTTAAACAACATTTCATTCTGAACGGAATTAAATGCTATACTTTTCACAGGACAGTTTTCTCAGAATGGTTTAATTTGAATGAAATATTTTCACAAGTTTTCGTTAATTACATTAGAAAAAAAATTAAGGTAATTCGATTTTATTCGGTTAAGGTACAAAAATTAAGATCAAAGTTTATTGTATTATTAATATTAAAATTATGCATTATTTCTTTTCTATTTATAGAGCTTCTTCCTAAAATACTTTCTTAAATATGACATGATTTTTTGGCTTCTGAGGCATCTTTTAAATCGAAAAATGTAAGTCAATTTATAATTAATGCTCTGTTCGGTTCATTTTAAATTAGAGAATTATTAGGAATTGGCGAAATACTTTAAATAGTACTTGACTTTCTCTGAACATTTCTGAAAGGGAATAAAATAAGTTTTTTTTCTAAAGTATTATTTAAAATTTGTAACTGAGTTATTATAAAATGTAAGGGGAATAATTCTTTTAATTATACTTATCAGATTTTTTTTTACCCTTCATTTCAATAGTACATATTCCAAAACTCTTCATTACTTTCTTAAGTTCTCATAGCATTTGCTTTACAATACCTTTTAACAGATTGCTTTTCAATACGAACAATTCTTGCTTTAATAAATAGTTTTATAACGTATTTGTCAACAGAATTTCAATTTATGTTTACAAGTCAATATTAAGGTTATTATATATTTAGATAACATTTATAATCATTATAAATTAGATACATTTAATAATTAGATTTCTTCACAGTACTTTCACAGTTGTTTATAAGTGAATAAATTCTTCATTTCAAATACATTTATAAATAATTTAATGAATATTTTTTGTATTTTGTCAAAGGCAGATACATGCTTTTTGTAATAATATGCAACAATAATATATAGATGTGAAAAAAAATTGTTTTATTTAAAACATTTTGGCGTTTGGAAAATAAAATAAAAGTAGCGAATACTCTATCAAGGGTATCGAAAGACGTATACAATTTTAAATGTACCGTAAGGTATTTTTCATTCTTTAAGCATAACAGTTTTCTTAAAATCTATATTTTTGTAGTTCAACAGCTTAGAATTTTATAAAACAAATTCATAATCAAAATCGCGCTGTTGTTAGTTATCGAAAAATAACCAAGATGTGATTTTTGCGTAAATGTCACTAAACTATACAAATTGCTATTATCCCTCACAATATGAATGTTTCTTTTATGCGAAAGTGTCCCTTTTTCAATTTGTATGGAACTGTCGTGTGTCGAAATACTATCAGAACCGTGTCAAGCGAGCTTCTGAATGTAAACAAAGAACACCCCATCTGGTGACCCAAGCTTCAAAGTAGTGCTTCACTTCTAGTGCCGACTGGCCCCTCCTTCTTTTCCTACCTCCATGACCAATTCACGCGAGAGGACTTTCGGCTCGCCGAATATTTAGAGTGCCGCCATGCCGCACCGACACTTTACATTTACAAACATCCATGTCTTCTCCGGGATACGAACACGGGCCCTTCGGTACCTTATTAGGCTCCCCCAACCATTATACAGTCTGGGCGATATGTGTTATGATGAAAGGATAAAATTACAGTTAAGCAAGGAAGGATTTATCAAGGAACGGATGTTATTTATATAAAAATAAAAGTAACATTAATAGCTACAGTTTATCTTATATAGTAAGCATAAAATTACATGTCTCATTTAAGTAACTCTTACCTACAAGGTTCCTGACTGTGAGTGTTGATTTTTGCACACAGGCCATTTCAAGATATTTCACTGCTCTGTTGTACACTTCTACGTCTACATGGGGTTTCCTTGTCCATATGGCCCCCAAAAGGCCTGCTGCATGGCATACTTCTTTCTCATAATGAACATGGTGCATGCAGGTATAAATGACTGCTATACTCTCGTAATCGGTGAAAAGTACACGAATGGTTTCTAAAATTGATGAAAACTATATTTTATTAGCATAGTAAAAATGAAAGTTTTATTACTAAACATTTAAAAAACAGTACAGTAATATAATTTCGACAGTACTATTCATGAATACTTTGCTATATTTAAAGAAAAAGTACCAGAAGATATGGAAGAAACCATTCACTATTTATATGGTAATGAATCTTTTTTAAAATACAGGGTGATTATAATTAAAGTTTATGTTTCAAAACGCTATAAAAAAAGAACCACTGATAAAAATGATGTGAAATTTGAAAGGAATGTTATTGAAAAAGGCGGAAAGCATATGGCAGAAGAAAAAAAATAGTTTCAAAAGTTAGCAACAGATGGCGCTGTAAGCGGCAGAATCATGAGGAGAAACGAGAAATGATTCGTAAAACAATGGCTAAGGTGGAAGTTACACATTAAAACGCATTGACAAATTAGAATTGTTGAATAATTTTATTTGCATGACTGTACATATCACATCGAAACGGACAAATCGGTTTCAAGAGTTTTGCGGCGACATACCGCATAAGAACCATTCATCAAAGAAGTTCGGAACTGTCGCGAGACTGGCGCAAAACATGTTCAATATGGCGTCCACCGTTGTGTGCAACAAGTTGAAAGTGACAAACAGCATGTTCCACAACGGATCGCAGTGTCTCCGAGGTGATGTTCAGAATGTGTTGCGAAATGCGTGCCTTTAATTCCGCTAAATTTGCAATTGGAGCACGGAACACAACATCCTTCAGATACTCTCACAGCCAGAAATCACACGGAGTAAGATCAGGCGATCGAAATGGCCAGGATGTAGGGAAATGACGGCTGATAATTCGAGCATTTCCGAAATGGCGCCTCAGCAGCTGTTTCACGGGATGTGCAATGTGCGGAGGAGCGCCATCTTGCATAAAAATGATTTCATCCACACATCCATGCTGTTGCAGACCTGGAATCACGTGGTTGCACAAAAGAGACGCATACCTCTGACCAGGGACGGTTGCGGGAACAGGACCGGAAGCACCCGTTTGCTCGAAAAAATATGGTTGTAGGATGAATGATGCCGTAAAGCCACACCATACTGTGACCTTTTCAGGATGAAGTGGTACGGGGTGCGTTGCCAGTGGATTTTCTGTTGCCCATATTCGACAATTCTGGGTATTCACGTATCCTGTCAGATGGAAATGGGCTTCATCTGTCCACAAAAGTTTCCACGGCCATTCATTATCCACTTCCATGCGAGCCAGGAATTCTAACGCAAACGTCTCCCTAGCTGTCAGGTCAGACGGAAGCAACTCCTGCACATGGCCAATTTTGTACGGATAGCATTGCAAAATGTTTCGCACAATTTTCAGTACTGTGATCATAGGCCTGTCCAATGTTCGGACAATTCCTCGTGCACTGCACGGTTGCACACCACCGGCCGACCCCTCCTGTAATGCTGTGGCCACTTCTTCAACTACCGTCGAATGCACTCGTTTTCTCCCTCTACCAGATTGCACATCAAACGAACTTGTCGTTTCGAATTTTTGCATCATTTTCTTTAGACCTACGACACTCATTGGACTAACGCCTTCTTTTATACCCTTCAGTGTCCTGAATTTTTGCAGAGCTACTCTTGACAATCATCATTCTTGTAATACAGCTTTACGAGCAGAGCGCGGTCCTGCAGTGAAACACCCATGGCGAACGTCTGAGACGCGAAATGAGGAACAGCCTGGTACCTGGTGGCTTTATAACACTGAAATTTAACTAACATTTTAATTTAAGTCTTCTTTCGCTTGCAGCGCCATCTGTTGCTAACTTTTGAAACTAAATTTTTTCTTCTGCCATACGCTTTCCGCCTTCTTCAATAACATTCCTTTCAAATTTGACGTCATTTTCATGAGTGGTTCTTTTTTTATAGCGGTTTGAAACTTAAACTTTAATTATAATCACCCTGTATAATGCACGACGTACTGTCGAAATATGCGAAATTGAATTGCGATTGGGACTAATGTTTTTCACTCATTTGATAGATAATTATGATTTACTTAAAATTTCATTCTTATTTAGAGTACTAGTATCCTATTATGTTTCATTTAAAACTGAATATCAAATTTAATCAAATCGCTAACTATAAACTAACCGTAAACTCACTTATTACAAAACGAATAGCTGAATATTCATAAGCTTTCAAACAGAGCAAAACTGCTTACAAAAAAATATGTTATCTTAAAGCTAAGATATCCTTTAAATTTTCGGTATTACCTCCGGAATAATTCAAATTTTCAATAGAAAATATTCATATGTTTATGCTCTTTTTATTATAATTCGTATGTGTAATGGTTTGAAGAATGTAATTGTAAATATATATGTGTAACAGAAAGCGTATTTTTAAGGGAACGTTGTAAACATCTAGTAATGTAATAAAAATTCTGTATGATGACAAAAATCAGTGTTGCGACGGGAACTCGCAAAACTGTCTACCCTGCCGGCAAAACTGTCTACCCTGCCGGCAAAACTGGAAGGAATAATATGGAACGGTTTCGAGTACGAATGAATATAATGCTGAAACTTCAAAAGCTATCATTTACATTTTATTTCGCATTTCTTTCGCAATATCAAGCATGCATTTGTATTGCTAATTCTTTGAACTACGCTCATGTTCAAAGTTACCCTTAAATGCATGAAATCAAGAATTTCTTAGAAACTGTGTTTCAGATCTATAATTTTATGAGTAGAGTGATGTGTAATATCATAACACATAACTATGAAGAAAAGAAACAGCACTGCTTAAGATATAAAATTTTAATATGAAATGGCAATAGTATATTACAAGGAACGTTAAAAAAAAACTAACTCAGAAAAATATAAGGCTTATGTATTTAATACTAGAACGTGGTCTCCCGTGTACACATATCACAAAATTTTTTCATGCTTGCGATAACGATGTTAAGCTTCGTTTGTGAAATTAAGTTCCCTCCGTCCAGCAATACGGTCTTTAAAGCATTTACATTTCTAGAAGAAGTATGTCTCTTCTAGAAAAAACTACTTTCTAGTTACTAGACTACTTTTCCAAGTTAGTCCCATAAATTTTCTGTCAGATTAAGATCACGAGATTTTGATAACCATGGCATTCGCTCAATGTCTTCACACTCAAGGAATTTGTCAAGGAATCAAGGTTCTCTACTCCTTTGAATGTCACGGTATTTCAGGGAATCGAGTTTTGTTCGATGTGGAAGAGGTGTATTGTCCATAAATAAAAAGTCAGATCCATAAGCACCTTTGAAAAATCTTAGACAAAGTTCTAAGACCGCATACCAGATATCTGTGGTCTGTCGCAGGTCCTTTGTTAAAAACGTATAGGGGCGTAGATTTCGCGTTCTGATTCTCTCCAGATGTAAACACTATTAGAATTAGATGTTAAACTAAACTATGACTCACTAGTAAAGGGAACATGGGACCACTGGTGTTCTCTCCAGTTCTGATGTCTTTTGGATCAACGAAAGCAATTCCTCTTTTGTTATGAAGACTTTAAAACATACATCCTTGGATTCTTGGCATAAAGGTTTTCCTGTTTCTTATGACTTCTGTATGCAGTTTTCCGTGATACAGCAGTTTCAATAGTGACTGCTAGCTGTTAATATAACTGCCGCGCAGTAAAATTCCTGTTACGACGTGTGGCTATTTCCAGTTATTAATCTTGAAAAGCAGTTGGTATTCATTTACCACCTTATCCGGGCCTTCTTACAACAGTTCCAAAGTTCTGATATCGTCTCTAGAGCGTAGAGACTGTCTTGAAATATTTACACATTTTACCGCCCTGCTTCTAAACAGCCGATTATTCGCCATTTCATAGATACTGCCAAACGATACTTTAGAGGCACAAAAAACCGTTTTGAGTCCTTACATTTTGAAATCAAATACCGTACTGCAGAAACTCTCACATTTTCATTTTGTGAAAAGCTCGATTCATCGTTAGATGACATAACTCCTTGATTTGCATACTAGAAATTGCTTGATCATTTTTGGTTTGATAAGGCTAATAAGGCTTGTCTTTCACACATTCCCTGTAAAAATGGATTACATCGATTGGATATTTCATGGAATATAATTATTTTTAGGTATGTAAAGTTAAGTTTGGGCTGAACAATAAATAGACAACCTTTATAATTCCTTATATTTGGTCTAATTTTGCATTTGGAATTTTCACAATAAATCCACGATGGTTTAATTAATTTGTAAAGGAAACCGAGGGGCAAAACATTCTCAACCATCAACTGAGATAATGGTTATGCGACTCAACAGAAAATATTATTTGAAGCCTTTTAGTCTGTTCTAGAGGTTCATCTCACAATTGCGATACCGATGTGCATTCGCAAATGACGCAATCAGGAGACTCCCTATTTTAAATCCAATTTCTTGGTCTTCTGGTTAATCTCCGAGTTTCCTAGATTTTTATTTTATAAAACATTTTTAAAATTTCAAGGTCGTTTTATATGCTAGGCAACTTATATTCGAGCAGTATGGTTTTACATTTTTGTCCGGTACAAATATTATCTCTTCCTGATTAACTTCTAAAATATTTCTTGTTCATGCTCCTAAAAAAAGAATTAATATTACTGTTTTCATGCAAAACACGAAAAATATCCGCAGATATTCGAATTCAAAAAATTCTCTGAATTTCGATTGAAAATTTTAGAAGGACTTAATGGCTTGTAATATTTGTTCGAAACTGTGTTACAAAGTATTATTTTTCATTTTAAATATACGCCATTATTTATTTCTTTGCACATCAGAAATAAGAATCTACAATCAAGATATATTTTCGTTTCTTTCTTTTAATTTTTTTCGTTTCTCATGAATGAATAATAAGATTTTCTAATTATTACCAACAAAAATTACAAGAAGTCCAAATCTAACATATTTCTGATAAGATGATATAAAATTTTATGATTATCACAGAAATATTACTGAAAATATCTACATACCATCAACGTGTGTAGTATATGTCTGATATCTCAAATTAAGCATTCCTGGAGGTGATTTTGCTGGAAATATTTTCCCTCGGATTGGCCGGATACAGTGCTTATTACTAAAAGTAGAATTCTCTAATTAATGTTACATTTTTAATAGCATTGATGTTAAACACGACAGTACAATTAATTCGTTAATTTGCTAACTGTTACCTAACTTTAATAATAACTTAGCAACTAACTTTGGCATAAATTTTAAATGAAACTAACCTTTTTGCCTTATACGATACATTCGTATATTATACTATCCATTACAAGTGACTTTGTATAATTCCATAAATTCTAGAATATTAATAATAAATGATTAACAATATAATAACTAAGTAAAAGATTGTGTATTGCTATTGCTTACGATTTTGAAACTTCAGTTTTCGTTCAATACTTAAATTCTAGGATGTGCTTTCTAAAATGAACTTTATATTGACTAACTTTATATTGACTCTGATTTGAGGAAAGTGTTTAGTATATTTATGAGAAAGATATTCTTTTGAAATGTCTAAGAAGATATTTCTGTAATCAAAGTCAGTCTCAGACCTTATTCTACTTAATTTTAATGTTAGCTTTTTTCTCTTATATTTCCTATATATACGTATTCCGACTGACTTCAATTTTAGCGTGAAATATAACTCAGTTTGAAAATATTATATGTATAAGGGAGAGTTAAAATAACACGCGGAATAACAATTGTTGGAGATGATGATGATGATGATGATGATGATGATGTCGTGTCTATGACAAAGTGCAATTATATAGCTCCGAAGCTGACAAAGACAGCTTTTGCAACCTCGGCAGCTCTATCAGTATAAAGTAGGTCCACTGGGTCTTCAATGCCGATGCTAAACAGTCTGGCCTGGATTGCTGGGCAGCTGAAGATGTGATGGCGAGACAGTGGGATGTCATCTGGGCAATGAGGACAAATGTTGGTGTAACTACGGTGTCCGTCTGCAGAAATCCTCATCCCTTTTAAGTGATTTGTCCTAAGTCTGGCTATGATAGTCGATATGGCTCTGTCACAGTTCAATTCCGGGATGGAGTTTACTTTAACTTGACCGATTAGTCTTTGGCTGGCAACTGCATTGGCATCAATTGTTGGAGATGTTAAGGCAAAATGGATCGACGTAATATTCTTAAATTTGCAGGACTAGTTTCGAATGTTTAAATATAGAAACTTCTTCAATATTTAAACCTTCTGTTACGAATTATGTACACAGATGGATAATTTAGGTGAAACTATATGTGAAATTGTTGTATTTTTCTGTATAATATAACATGAAAAGTTTGCGAAAAACGATGCTCTGCCGGAAAAATAGAAAACAGGGGCAAGTCTATTTAACATGAAGTAAATGGCAATCTCCAAACTGGCAACGGTTTGAGCTACTAATTTTTGTCGCCAAATTTGGCTAGAAATCGCGAAACGTCGTCAAACTTGGCGACCATTTGATGACATTTGGGTCCGGTTCCTGTACAACTGTAGCGGCTGGGAGAAAACTATATAAGACTAGAGATAGCATCAGTTTCTCAGCTGTTAATTGTTAGTTCAGCGTGGTTCGGAGTATTGAGATATTTCCGTATTAGCTTCGCTCTTCAGATGCACTTTGCATTGAGTTGTGCTTAACGTCCTTAGTAGTTTGAAGTGTAATTACTGATTGTACTCTGTGATATTATGAAGAGCAGTACGAATGTTTTTGTGGAAAATTACAGAACTGTGAAATGTTTCTTTTGGTAAAATAAATTTTATCAAGCTATAAACAGTTCTGCCTGTCTTCAATCTATTGCGAACCCGTACTCAAGCCACATTTCGAAACTAATCCTGAAAATTTATGAATATTACACTGATTATTTGTGCCTTCACACCACCAATAATTATATGTAAAATTTATGTATGTTACTTATTATATAACGCCAAGTTTCTATATTTTTGAAAGACATTACAGTTACAAGTAAAAGGTTTCAACAAAATATTGCTAACATAATCAAAGATTGGTGCATTATTAGAAAATGTCTTAAATTTTACATATCTAACTATACCATTAACTTCAATGTTTTATGCACTAAAATCTTCTGTATTAAAATATATTTCACGTAAAGTGATTTGGTTATAATTTTAAAAAGCATAGAAGGTACTGTAGAAAAATACTTGTATTTAAAAAAATGTCTATTGTATTTTCATACAAGCACTTGGAACAAAACTAAATCAGATGAATCTTTATATATATATATATATATATATATATAATTTCGTACACTGATATTCCTTTTTATGATTTTACCAAGAGAAGAATGGATTATCAATGGTCATTTGAAAATTTCCGACATAAAATATGACATAAATTTTAGAAATGTTACAACGCAATGCTAAAAATTAAAAAAATAATAGAGATATGAATGATAGGAGTGCATGAAAAAAATTTTCCAATGTTAATGAAAACAAGGTTAAAGGTTTTCACAGTTATAACAATGTTAAGGCAGAAATGTTTAGTACTTTCTATTCTTCTTTCTTTCTGTACATGCTGTCTTCAAGAAAAATGAATAAGCTTCGCATTCTGAATTAATCAGATATATAGATAGATGTTTCTGGCTATTTTAAGCTTGCAGCACAAGTGTCAGATAACAAGCAATGTTGAGATAAGTTCTCCAAGTACTTATTACTTGCTACTTTGGCCTATGACTGCATACTGCATCTTGCTTATGTCTATGGAGTAAAGTTAAAAAGGTACCAGAAATTTGAACTTATAATCCAGCCATCAATGAGCAGTATTTTTTGGTAACCTGTAAGTTAAGGAAGACTAAGTGTGGTCTTTAGAGAGTATGTCAGCAAGAAAGTTTTTTATTGTTGAAGAAACTTGGTAGCTTGTAACTAAATTAATTCAGTAAATTACTGAAGTGTGCTTATTTTTGTACGTGCTTGCTTTTTGAGAGGCACTTTGATCAGGGTAATAACAAGAGAAGTTAAGTAACCAATTTTTAACTAACTCCACAATCGGAATTTGTTCATGCAAACGAAAATTCTTTCTTTTGTTCAATTTTTCTGTGACATCCCATTTAAGTCTTTCCTACTTCAGGCTTTCTGGAGATAGCATCGAAAATCGTACCACTTTACGTTTTCCCTTTCCCTCTGCAAGTGTCTAAAGAGAAAGCACCAACTCGACGCGGTAAGAAAATTCCCATTTCAGCCTTTTGATTCAGGATCACAAACAGTCCCGAAAATGTGATCAAATTTTATGTGAATGTGAAAAATATCACAATAACTCCCTGTCGCTTAAACATCACCTTCAAATAATATTTTTGAAAAATATTAAGGTTCTCTGGGGATGATATTATTAAAACAGAAAACATAAATTTTTCTGTTTGATTAAAATTTTGTATTGTTATTTACACATATATTTCTGAACAATAATAGCGGGTGAAATATTTTAAGAATACTACACCTTAAACGAAAGCGAAAAAGGACAATTTCTTAGGATTGGGTTATTATTAAATAAGATTTAAAAAATACAGTTGTTACAAAGATTTATGAAATCGATGCTGCTTTATCAGTTTCTAATCAAACAGATTCATTATTTCATTTTCTCATAATTCCTATTTTTATTCTCTTTTAAAAATATGTATTTCATCACAGAGCGTACTGAGACATAAGTACAGAAATAAATCTCTCACAAATAGATTTCTGTATACACATAGCTCTATACATTGCTCTGCACATGTCCAAACGGAGTTAATATATCTACATGGTATTCAAATACAGTCTATGTTTGCCTTTCCAGTTAAAATATGTTGTCTTCGTTCACTTTAAAATACTTTCCTTTTTCGAATTTCTTTACTTCAATAATTTATTTCGAATTTTTAAAATATGCAAATCTATTAATAAATATATATTGTTTATGAAGTTCTGCTTATAAAGCATATCTGTCTATCTATGATTTGAAATCTTGCCTCGTTTAATGAAGAACACTGCGGGATAAACCTCTAAAGGAAGCTTCTAAAGCATATAGTGAAAAGATTTTCACGTTAATAAACATTCGATCGCCAGGAAGCACAAGCGATTTATACTAAGTTAGTGAAACCAGTTTTGTAAGCACACGATATAATTTTAAGCTACTGCACACATTATCTTTTTTATAACAATTTATTTAAAAAAATGAATTATTCCATTATGTGAAAGAAGGCTTAAATGGCACGAATTTAGATGCTTTTACCCAGAACACATGCAGAAGGAAAGAAAATATCCGAAGTGTCACGATTTTATTTGCCATCTCCAGAAAGCCTGAAGTGGGAAAAGGCTGAAATGGGACGTTTCAGGTCAATAATATCAAATACCAATACCGTTAGCATTCATATTATATCTAAAATGTGTCTAAATAGGAATTTTAAGGGCAGGATGGTCATCTTAATATCATTCATCATATATACTTCGCAATCACATCATAATCACATCCCATCGCCTTCTCACTTTAGAATGGATCCTGAAGCCCTTTTCATCTACAAACAAAATTCGAACTTTAGTTTGCTTTATCCTAGAGAAAACTATTCTAGAGAAAACGGTTGAAAAGGTACGATTTTCAAAAAAGCCTGATATGGAAAAGCTTGAATTGGAAAACAAGCCAATTTTCCCTTTAAAAGAAAGACGAGCATTTAAAAGGTCCTTAAAACATCTTCCGCTTAATAAAAATATACATTGAAAATTTAGCTATTTCTAGTCTTCAGACTTCTTCCGTTTTAAATTCTTTACTTATATATGTAACAAAAGTTTTCGTGTGATAGCATAGTTGCATGACAACGGAATTAATGTTTAAAATGAGACTACAATCATGGTCGGTTGACAGCTTCTTTTATTTTTCACAAAATATTTATGATGAAGGTGTACAGCTAAACCGGCACAGGACACACGTTCATTCTTTAACAAATTTTTCTATCTTTCACATTTTTGAAGTTAGCAAGAAAAGCAGCGACAGTAAACCAGCAAGACAAAGAAACGAAGCAGAAGTGCGTAGGTTTTATTTCAAGAAAAGTCAGTTTTGGCTTGGCTTCACTCCTATTAATTAAGGTTTCCCAGATTTTTAAATAACAAGCATTAATTTTAAAATGGCGCAGTTTAAAGATAGTTAGTTGTATATAAGCATGTTTCTATTTTTAGTGTAGGAAGAAAAAAGAGACAATCATTAAAAAAGGATACATAAGGGAATAAAGCAAATTTAAGTTCGAATTTTGTTTAACATATTTTTATGTTATATATTCCCTTTCAAAAGAAAAAAGTCTTTGCAATATGAAAGACTTTCCCAAGAAGAAGCATTAAAGGAGTAGAAAAATGAAAGCACGATATTGTATATAACCCATAATTTAGATTACATCTAAATTTTCAAAATATTATAATACAGCTTCAAAAATACAGACCGTAAATTTTGAACAAAATAATTTTTGCAAACACTTTCCGATCATTCATGTCATGTTGAAATTTCAAACATTCAGTCCAATTATTTAAAAAAAATCTGATGTGAACTCCACATGACATCCTTGCATGGCCTTTTCAATTATACATATATTTTGCTTCAAAAATAAACTGATATTAAATATTGTTTCATTCTTTGTCGAAAATTAATTTTTTTAAATTTAACATTATCAGAACATGAATATTTTCATCATTTAAAACATTTCTGTAATTGGAAGTATATGCCTACGACCAATGATTGCGAAAATAAAGACCGGATAAGATGGTTGAATATATATATATGTACTAGATGTTATAGCAGTCCCATATGCAAAATTTCAACGTTCTACAACTATTCAGTTTTGAGTTGTGCGAGATAGATACACGCATACATTCATTCATACGTACATACAAACGTCACGAAAAAAATCCTCCTTTAATCCCTTCTAAATCAATTTTAAAATTCGTTTTTGGAAAAGAGAGTCCTTTATTCTGTTCGTACATACAGATGTCACCCAAAACATCGTCCAAATGTATTCGGAAGCGGTCAAAATGGATATTTCCGTTAATTTATGACACCCACAATTTTTCGGCATTGCATACTTCTTTTACATTGTAAAGGAAGTAAAGAAAGGTCCTTGTTTTCGAAGTTCAAACGATTATCATGTTTGTTCAAGGATTCTCACAGATTACCACAAATATAGAAATTTTACATAACCATTACTTATTTCGATGTATTATAAAAAATCACAAAAATATACAATAATCTAATTTTCATATTTATTATCTAGACTTTAACATCATAAATAGTGCCATTTCTAGACCATCGGCCGCCCACGAGCAAAATTAAATTTGGCCGCCATTTTTTACAGAAATATAGTATGTTTGATAATAATTTCGTTACCCTTAAATTTGGCCGCGCACATGCTGTGCACCATTTTATCCCCCCGGTTAGGACTGGCTCTGATCAGAAATGCCATAATACCCTAATAAAATTATAGTTTAGCTCTTATTTATACTTCACATTCAGTTCTTAATTTTATACTAAATGAAAGCTCTACAGTTCTCTAAAATAGAAACATTTCGGTATTAAATTGGGCAAATTATCTTGAATTGACTGCTGCATTATTTCACAAAGTGATATTCAAGCAATAACTTGAAAAGGACTCCGTTCTTTGTGCACTGCTCAACTTTATTTTGTATTACAAAAAACTTCCCAAAAAATATTTAATTGAATTTGCGTGGCAACAATAGTTTGTGTTATGTTGGTGTAAGTTAGCATAAAATGCTGATGGTTCATACAGTTTAGCGTGTTTACGTTTTAATAAATGAACGCCATTCAACTCATCTGCATTCGAATATTACTTCAAGGCATTACCTTCCCTTATAATTATATAAGGTTTTGGTTTGGTTTGGATTATTTAATTACGGCAAAGCACACTAGGGCTATCTGCCTAGGGGAAGGGATGCCTTCGTGGAGGACTTTCTAAGGGAAACTGACTCGTATACACGTTACACATGGGGAAAACCACGAAAACGCCCCTGCAGACAGCTCCTTCGCGGAATTCGAACCTCGGACCGAACTACCAGTGTTCAGCGACTTTACCGCTCGGCCGTTGTTGGGCCTATAATTATATAAAGTAACTGGCCCATTCTGAACTGCATTAAAACAATTCATGTAAAACGCATTATGTAATAAAATATTACATTCATTTATATTGGTCGTAGCATTCACTGTTTTTTGCATAGGAGGATAAAAAGCACAATAAAGATATAAAATTACGATATAAAATTGATTTTGAAACAATACTCCCTGCATCATATTCTACGCTATACAATCAGTCATATCCTTTTACATAATTATAACCCTCATTCATCATAATTTCAAATAACTTTTTTTATAACTTTTTTAATTACATTACCCATACTCACTTTTATTACGCCGCTCTGTTTCAACCAGCAATAATGTACGAAAATCTAAATTCCAAGTGGCGCAAGCTATGTAGAAGTTGAAACTGTTAATGTGCAAGCCGATATGATGACGGAGTCTGCATAAAGCTGTAGCAATAATCATGGGCAATTGACTACTACTTAAATTGTTCAAAAAATTTTTTTTGATGCAGACAGCTAAGCCAGAGCAAGATATGTGACCGTTCTTTAACAAATTTTTCTATCTCTTGCAATTTTAAAGTAAGCAAAAAAACGGTAAGGACAAGACAAAGAAACGAAAAAAAAAAAAAAAAAAAAAAAACTCGTAAATTACATTTCGAAGGTTAGGTAAGACTAAATCAAATTTTTGTGACTTCATTCCTATTGGATAAGTAATGCTTTGGTTGGTAGTTTTTAATATTATTATTCGCTGAAATGTTATATAAATATCTGGGTCACTAGAATTATGTAAGAATCATACGATAAAGATTAATTGAATTTGCGCAAGTAAAAGAAATTTGTTATAAGAATGTTGCTATTTTAAAGACAGAAATGGGAAATAACCAAATCGAAAAGAAGATTTAAGAGGCTAGTGAAAATTAAAGTTAAAAACCTTTTTTACATATTTGTATCTTATATACGTATGTGTGTACAAAGAAGAACATCTAAAATAAAATCTTAATTTGAATTTGTAAGAGCTCCTAAGTTTCCGATTTAATTTTGTTATTTCCCCTTTTTGTTCTAAAAACAGTAACATGTTTGTAATTTCTCTCTCTTTGAACACTGGTATGTCAAAGTTTTATTAAATTTTCAAAATAAACTTTAATTATCTGACAGAAATTAAATAAAATCAAAGCTGTATGATTCTTAATCTAATCTTCATACTGGGAATGTATACATTTCTTCTTCATTCCTGAGAAGAAACAAAATAACATCTCTGCTTCATTTCTTTTGTCTTTTCCTTTTCCATTCCTAAGCTGTAGCTGCTTGTCTTTCTTACAACAAATATGTTATTAAAAATTAAGGTAATTGTTAAAGAAAGGATGAACAAACTGCATCAATTTAGCTATATATTTCAAGAATGTTTTGTTAAGAATAAATAAGTGCTGAATAGGCAATTATTTTTTTAGAAGTGTATGTTTATGCACCAGTTACATTATATTCTACGTTTCCGCGCATCAAACTTTCATTGCACACACACACACAGACAGACATACTTCTTTACTTCTTTTTCCTTTCATTATCAATCAACAGAGTAAATGTTGCTAAAAAATGTTAAGATGCAGAATATAGCAGTACCTACTTGTCTCTGCCGCTGAAGAGAAACTGAGTTGATACGTTTGAACTTGATATTTTCCACATTCCATCATCAACGTCAATGTATCCAGATGCTGATTTTGCTAATTCATACCAGTCGCCAGAAAACTAGAACAAATCTTACATTATTCATCAAGTATGTTATTTGTTAACTAATTAAAGTTGACATCAGAATTATTTCCACATATTTTCCATAAACTGAACAGTAATTAACTTTAATCATTAATTTTATGTATTATTATTAATTCATTACTAATTTTATGTAAAAAAGCAGTATTTATGGTATCAAATTTATGAATGTAGTGTATCGTAGATTAATATTATACCTGTAAAACGTTCAGCAAATTTGAATTCAATATCTGACACAGATCACGAATGCACATAAAGGTAGATATAAAAGCCTCAATGTGCACTTTTAGCTTTCATGCGACATACAATGACATGCGAAACATATACTAATGTAAATAGCGCATTGACTCATAACTGATTAAATGTATCGTTTTCTGAATCTCAAAAATGGCTTTTTCTAAATAGTAAAGATAAAACAGAGGAGTTATCCCGAAATATTTCAATTTATGATAAAGAAGACATTTGATATAAATTAGAAATGCGATTTAAGAGTTTGCTTATTTCTGAGAGTGATTTAAACTCATCATATTAGCTTCGTGAAAACAATAAAAGTAGAGATTTGTTGATATAGACAGAAATAAAGAATATTGATTTTGTAAATAATTGGTTGTTTCTGTATAAATATTTTTGCAACAATTTTTGTACTGAGATATCGGTACAAATATTGATACGATCTGGATCATACTAGTCTCCAAGATTATAGCACCACTTCCATCTACCAGAAAGGAATGAAATAAAGTAAAAAAGAAGTATTTAAAGAGTTTTGTAAACCTTACAAATTCTTGAGGTATCTGGATTTGTCAAAAGACAAAGTCGATTCTGTAATCTAATTCGGCCTACACTGCTTGGCTCATATGAATGCAAACTTTCGGAATAAGCAGATGCACAAACACTTAGTGCTTATTATAAATTGAGTTGCCAAAATACTAGAGACAGCCACTTTTTTCAACAAGGATCTTGTGATATGAGAACAAAAAACTGCTTAGACAAGGCCGCTAGTCTTGATAAGAAATAGTTATTACAGAGGTTAATATAAAATTGACTAAGACGAGAGACTTGAAAGCACTTCAACGAAGTATGATGGCTAAATGCAGGAACACTTGGTTGCTGAAAGATCTAATATTCTTTGAAAATCTTAGAAGATCTAATGTTCTAAGCTTTTCTCTTGCAACTGCATTTCGTGTCTTCAGAGAATGGTAGTTGAGCAAAAAAACTTCAGATAGCAAGGACAGTTCTAGTGAAAAGATGCTGGTGAACGAAAGAGGGAAAAGTATGATTGGCTCGAATGATTCAAAGCGACCGATAGGGCAAAAGCATGATAAATTGCATCTGAAAAAATTCATCAGAAAGCATAGCTGAATGCACAACATGACGGACTTTGTAACGGATGGCTCTTAACAGAAGGCCATCAAGTATGGCTATGTTATTTCTGAAAATTAGGGAATCGTGGTTGTTGTAGACTCAGGAGCACCAAAATTGGACCCTTAACTATTGAAAAAAATTGCTTTGTCCGATGTTTCTAATTTCCTGTTCCATCATGCAAATGGCAGAGTCAGAATATGGCGTAAATAATACAAATTCATGAAAAGCTAGTGACCGCAGAATTATGATCTACCAAATATATTTTCCTGGAGTACAGTGGGTTTTTTATTATGTCTAAAAATAGCTTTCACCACCACCATCGTCTTTCCCGATCAAGCACATTCGTTTATGGCTACAATGTTTCCTGATGCAGAAGATTTCATTCATCAGGACCGTCTTATCCAAGCACGATTAGTCTCAAACTGGTGAAAGGCATAATTAGGATTTCAAATTGCTTCCGTAGCTCAGATATGTGACTCAGACCTATTCAGTATTATGTGGCCCAAAAGATTGCTTCAAAGCTTAAAAACGCCGCCATCCAATCTGAACGAAATTAGAGCTGCCACTATACTGTTATGAAGAAAAAGTTTCGACACCAAGGTTAAATAGTTTTACTTCTAGGTACCATGTTATATCTGAAATTCCTATATTGTTAAATGTTAAATATGAAACTACTTGCCGTAAAAGGCAGTAATCGCATAGTGAAACGTGTACAGCATTTTTGCGTTGTGAAAAAATGCATTCCGGGACCGCGCCGTGAGAGGATCGAAAACATAAAACATATACAAGATATAAAGGAAAAGTTCATATTAAATATATAAAAAAAACATACTGTAAGAGGTTCCAGATTAAATATCAGTTTATTCAATTACAACACAATAAGAAAAATCTTAACCTCATCTGAGAGTCTGTTCATTTAAATTCATAAAAAAAACTTAAGGTTTGTCTGGTGATTTAAAAGAACGGAAAGGGAAACAATTTAAGGCCTGAGAGTTAAATTTTAGATTCGACGTTGTTTTTTTTTACTGCTAAGGACGTTTTTGAAAAAACTTGCCTAGGGTTCAAACACACCAAAAAAAAAAAAAAATACAACTTAGCTTGAGGGGACATCTTGAAGCGGAGGACTCTTATCTTATCAAGAGTTGATGTCGGCCGGGCTCATCTTGACACAGGTTCTAAAAATGTAGACTCCACTTCACTACTGTAGAACAGAAACAGGAGCACTGCTGCCCAGGCGGCTATCCGCTTGGTCCTGAAAGTCCTATGTCCACACGCAGGTAACTCGTTCAAATTTCGCCTCTTTACCAGCACGCCGCAAGGAAGAGGGTTTTCAGGCTCAGGTCAGAAACGTTTTTTTTTCTAGGCCATTTCAGCTCGCCTGTTCTTACTCATCCCAAGAGCAAGCTTCACGAGTAACGACCCAAGTAAATTCCACCCACCAGTCAGTAAGGGAGAGAGTCCAACTCCAATTTTCTTCAAGCCAGTTTTCAAGAGCAACGTCCACAAGACCAGCAACCCGAAAGTCCGCGAATCCAAGCGTGAGTGCCTAAGCGAGTCCAAGAGTAAGTGTGTAAGAGAGTCTCGCCTCTTAACCGGGACGCGGCCGGGGAGCATATTTGCCGCTCCCCGCCGGAAAACACCTCTCGGAGTCACTTACATTTTGTCCAGCAAGCCCAAAAATCAGCGAGTCAGTCCGAGAGTCAGCCAAAAGTAAGTGTGTCCAACTCAAATTTCCTTCTTGTCCTTCACCAAACGGGCTCCCACTATGGCTTCACTTATCGCCCCCTTAATTATGGCAAAATCTTCGTTTTCAACTCCAGAATGCGGAAATAAGGGTGATCGCGCATGCGCGCCCTTCTTCACTTAGCCAACAACCGGACCCTCAATCGCCAAAAACCTGAATGACTTACATTGAAAGACAAGTAGCAACCTTTGACCTTTCCGTCACGTACTTTCCTCTCTTAAGGTCAACTAACAATGAAAATTCTTTCTCGAACATTCTAAAGCGCGCGAAATCATGACTTGGCGAAAATTGCCTCCCTTTCCCTGCTTCTTTCACAATGAATAAAAGTTTGTACAAGATTTGCAAATAAAAGAAAATAAATAATATTCATTTATACTAAATAATATTTCCCGAAGCATCTGTTTCTCCCCAAAATTAAAGCCTTAAATTAAATAATTCAGAATCAAAATAAAATTTAAATTTCCATAAATCATAAAATCATTCACCTAATTTTTATAACGCTATCCGGTAATTTCTCTACATAACAATACCAGCAAGGGCTAATATTCTCATTAACTATATCAGCATCTTATTGAATTCATGTCCAGAAGAAAATTGGCTGTTATTAAAGCTAAATATACCTGTAAGCGTATCTCAAACATTTTGGCTATTTTTTTTCCAATGGCGGGCACTTGCCTATAACGGCATTGGCCACTCCTAAGGCCAGAAGAGGTGGCCATTTTATTGTGGAGGCACCTAATAAGCAGCTACCGTTGCCTCCATGCCTTCTCCGGATTTGAACCATGGGCCTTTCAGTATCGCAGCC
Organism: Stegodyphus dumicola; assembly: GCF_044657685.1. Lineage (NCBI taxonomy): Eukaryota > Metazoa > Arthropoda > Arachnida > Araneae > Eresidae > Stegodyphus > Stegodyphus dumicola. Next base: position 89,848,905 of record NC_140779.1, on the reverse strand, counting down.
AGGCTACCCTAACCACTATACCGTCTGGGCGGCCATTTTGGCTATTTAATGTAAGTCACATAGCATGCAAATCGATGATCCAGATGGCCAGGCGCTATGCGATTGATCATTCGTCGACAGATGAATGGGTAACTCGAAAACGACGAGAAAACATTTTTGAAATTCGGAGGGAGGCATACAATCGTTTCATTTAGCCGCCTCGAAATTAAATGTATTATCAGGCGGATCTAGCGATTTCTCTCTCTTATTCATTCAGTTTTCAATAACGAAGATATGGAGGTAATTGCATTTAATTGCAAAGTAAATGCAATTACCTCCATATCTTCCGTATAGTCCGTAACAAAACGCCTTGGTCTTGGTCCAAACAATGGATCAAACATGGGTTGAATTGAATCGTAATGTAGAATACATTTACGTCGCGAAGAAAGAGTAAAGAGACTACTTAAGAGGTATTTTTAGGAAAACAACTTTGTGCAGTTGAATAGAAAACAAATGAAGAACTTCAAAATAAATATTAATGTAAATAAGTTTGAAATTATTGCTGACTATCATTTGCTGGAATATAGTCCAATTTTATCAAAATGTTGTTCAGCAAGTATAGTAGAAGTAAGAAAGATTGTGAATGACATAGTTTCTGCTCAGTTCTTGTCGAAGATGTGGTTGGTTTAGTTGATTATGGCAAAGCACACTAGGGCTATCTGCTTAGGGAAGGGATGCCTTCATGGAGGATTTTCTAAGGGAAATTTGCTGCTCGTATACACTTTACACATAAGGAAAACTAGGAAATCGTAAATATAGTCAGCCCGTTTGCCTGGAAAAGAACCTAGGCAGAAACCACCGATGTTCAGCGATTTTACCGCTTGACTACTGGTGGCTCGAAGATGTGGACAAACCTCTTCTTCTGTTCTTCTTTCGTCGAAACATTCTAACTTTAAGTACTACAACTCTTACTGCCGCTTTATCAAGGCAAGAATGTTTTGACAAAGTTTAACTGAGGTTTGAAAGAATTTTCAATTATTAGGCAATTTCAAACCATAAGGAATTATCCCTTTTTCCCGTGCGTGATGTCTTGACGTAACTGGTAGCATGTCCAACTTGCAGCTGAAAGATTCCGTGCCTCGGATCTCAATTAAGGTACAGTTGATTTATCTTCTTTCACAGCTCTGTACGGAAAAGAAAATTAATCATCTTAACAGTTCTAATGTGTCTACGATGCTTACTTGGGTTAATTTTTTATGATGAATTTATTCATTTTCTTACAGTCTGTAAGGTTTTCAGTAAGATTTGAGCATTACCCTTTTTATTATAATTCTAGTGCCTTAACCTTTTCTATTAGAGGTAATGGTATATTAGAATTCAAAAAGCCAGTATGATTCATATTGCATATTTTCTTATAATCTGTACAACAATGGATCTTTATCTTATGCAACTGAATAACAATGGTCTCGACATAAAACATAGGTAAGGAAATCATTAGCGAAATAAAAATGAAATTATTTGCTATACAGATTTGCTAACCAGCTCACAGAATAAGTAGGGAAATCATTTTAAACACATTTCGGGATGGAACTCTGTGCAGCTTTATTCTTCTGTGTCACAGAGTTTCAAAGCTGCGTATAATTAATAGCTGAACTATGTTAAATGTTAGGAAAGTTATGCCATCATGCTGATCATCTGTAATCCAATATAAATGTTTTCTAATCAAAACTTTATTATTAACTACATTGCTTTTTGATTCCTATCTTATACAACCCTAAATTACCATAAAATATTATTATATATGGTGTTAACTTTCTCTCTGTCTTGAAAGCAATAGTTTCAGTATAACTAACAAGGAAGGTCTATCAATCTTAAATTCTAAATTCGTTTTGAAAATATACAGCTGATTCTAACCATCGAAATGAATGGTATCAGTTAAATGCTTATGAGATAATTCAGAAAAATGATTAAATATGAAGTTTTTAACAAGTTAATGACATAACTCGAGTTAACTCCTTATGTTTAATGCACGTAGTTTCCATTATCCCGAGATAACTCGAACTGACTTAACTGTATCAATCACGTCGAACCATTCATGTTCGGAAAAATGTAAACAATTATTGTGCATAACCGAGTATACTCGAAAATAATTCGAGGGATTTTCTAGCCTAGGATATAATATTTTAGGCTAAAATAATATCCCGTGCTTCGTTGTGAGCTAGAGAAACAATTGTTTCCCCTCGTAACCCCGAATTTTTTAAAATTTGTGGTAGACATTAGTTAAGTTACTGGTCAGTAGATGGCTCAATAAACTATGAATATTGTTTAGATTATATGTGCAAGCAGGTATTTTTTTACACAAATCGAGCCGATTTACGCTCCCCATGTGTTCTATAATGATATTTTATACTGTTATTGTATCATCTAGAGTGAATCGTCTAGCAACGACTGAGCAGTTTGTTTATGTGTCATACCATGTTTTCGCGTTTATCACACCATCACTACCATACAAATTGCTTACAAATACTAAATAAAATATTCCATAAGCTAATTGTATTTTTTATACGCTATAGTTGTCTTATAAGGTATTTCACCCGTCTTCTTAGCCTGCCTTCGTAGTGTACTAGTATGCACACTGGGTGCATATTCCAGAGGTCCGTGGTTCGATTCCCGGCAAAGGCGTTGCTCATTTTTCATCACTCATGCTTCCAAAAAAATTACCTAATGTCTCTACAGTCTTACCCGACTTAACGAGTTAACTCAAGTAATGGATTTTCGCTAAATATGTTTTGTCAATTCGGTCATTATTGGCAAAAGTATTTTTGGATTATAACTATGCACACTGAAATTTTTTTTAAACCGATAATTAAAAAAAGCAAATTTTTGGAAATTAATTAAAAGATATTTTCCTCCTTAAGCAGTTAATAACCAATAAACTTTCTGTGTGGTGAAATTTAACACCATTTTGATATTTTGGACAATTACCAAAATAGCGCCCGTATCGCCATATAATGTTATATATATAGGGGAAGGTTGTTATCGATGGGCCACTTTTAAAAGCTGATTCTTAAAATCGTCAAGTTTAGCAATTTTACAGTTTGTACACGTTATGTAAATATTACTTTTCTTATTACATATCTAGGAATATATTGTTACGAATTTGGTATTTAAAAAGCTAATGTTAGTTCAATTATAAATTAAATGGTTTTATTTCTCGTGCAGTGCAGCGCATGACGAATATTAAAAGAAAGCTAAGCCGGAAAAATTAAAAATACAAGAGCGCGTGCATTAAATAAATAAATATCTCTTTTTGATTTTGAGAAAGTACTGGAAAATTCTAGCGCGTGATTTTTAAAATCTTATAAAAGGAGGAAAACATCTCAGTTTGTAGTAGTTGCTTAGTTTGTTGTTGTTTAGAAAACTGCTCTTGTTGATTGTAGCGAATTCGCGGATTAGCACTCTTTAGCTGTTTTTAATTACGTTCTATTGGATATTTGAGTAGTTAAAAGATAACTACTGTGAGATATTGTAATACCGCATGATAATTTGAGAAAATTGAAGCATTTTTGTTGTGATAATAATAAATTTTTGTTCATTTTTCATCGGACTTGTGCATTCATTTCATAACGAACCCGTACGCACGCAAAAATATGTTATAATTATTAAATGTTCAGTAAATATTAGAAAAATAAAAATAAGTGCCACTAGCCCAGTGAAGGAAATCGGTCGCATTCACTGAGCCGGGGAGCTTCTATGAATGAATCCTAGGTATTTTCTTTTTAATATAGTATCATCTTAATGCAAGTCAATACAATGTTTAAAACTATTTTCAGCTTGATTCTTAAATATGAAATACTCGTTAGAAACTAACACAGACACCTGAAAATGCATTGAAACATATTGATAGCTCCGCATTATTCACAAGGAATCAAGAGTTGAATTTTAGTTTAATCTTTATAATCATAAAATAGGCCTAATGTGCATTCTTCGAAATAGCATTGAATTTACTTTATTAGAAACAATTTAGTGAAAATGAGAATTTGAGCATAATTTATAATTAGGCTAGTATAAAAAGAACAATAACATAGCATAAAATAATTATTAAACCTGCTATTAATATTAGACTATAATTTTTACACAAACTACTGCAATCAATTATTCGTTCTTGATGAATTTCAGTTGCATTTTTCGCAGCAATACATTTTGATCTCCTTTCTGACACTGCACACTTCTCAAGAACCCACAAATTACACGATAGACATTGAATCATGTCTTCCTTGAAGTCATCATAACAGATAGCACAGAACTATGAATCCTAATGTGCATTCTTCGAAATAGCATTGAATTTACTTTATTAGAAACAATTTAGTGAAAATGAGAATTTGAGCATAATTTATAATTAGGCTAGTATAAAAAGAACAATAACATAGCATAAAATAATTATTAAACCTGCTATTAATATTAGACTATAATTTTTACACAAACTACTGCAATCAATTATTCGTTCTTGATGAATTTCAGTTGCATTTTTCGCAGCAATACATTTTGATCTCCTTTCTGACACTGCACACTTCTCAAGAACCCACAAATTACACGATAGACATTGAATCATGTCTTCCTTGAAGTCATCATAACAGATAGCACAGAACTATGAATCCTAATGTGCATTCTTCGAAATAGCATTGAATTTACTTTATTAGAAACAATTTAGTGAAAATGAGAATTTGAGCATAATTTATAATTAGGCTAGTATAAAAAGAACAATAACATAGCATAAAATAATTATTAAACCTGCTATTAATATTAGACTATAATTTTTACACAAACTACTGCAATCAATTATTCGTTCTTGATGAATTTCAGTTGCATTTTTCGCAGCAATACATTTTGATCTCCTTTCTGACACTGCACACTTCTCAAGAACCCACAAATTACACGATAGACATTGAATCATGTCTTCCTTGAAGTCATCATAACAGATAGCACAGAACTATGAATCCTAATGTGCATTCTTCGAAATAGCATTGAATTTACTTTATTAGAAACAATTTAGTGAAAATGAGAATTTGAGCATAATTTATAATTAGGCTAGTATAAAAAGAACAATAACATAGCATAAAATAATTATTAAACCTGCTATTAATATTAGACTATAATTTTTACACAAACTACTGCAATCAATTATTCGTTCTTGATGAATTTCAGTTGCATTTTTCGCAGCAATACATTTTGATCTCCTTTCTGACACTGCACACTTCTCAAGAACCCACAAATTACACGATAGACATTGAATCATGTCTTCCTTGAAGTCATCATAACAGATAGCACAGAACTATGAATCCTAATGTGCATTCTTCGAAATAGCATTGAATTTACTTTATTAGAAACAATTTAGTGAAAATGAGAATTTGAGCATAATTTATAATTAGGCTAGTATAAAAAGAACAATAACATAGCATAAAATAATTATTAAACCTGCTATTAATATTAGACTATAATTTTTACACAAACTACTGCAATCAATTATTCGTTCTTGATGAATTTCAGTTGCATTTTTCGCAGCAATACATTTTGATCTCCTTTCTGACACTGCACACTTCTCAAGAACCCACAAATTACACGATAGACATTGAATCATGTCTTCCTTGAAGTCATCATAACAGATAGCACAGAACTATGAATCCTCGTTGCAATTTATAGGCCTATTTACTGAATTCAATGAAAGTTTAGACCTTCTCCGATCCAGAAGTTTGGAGTCGTCTTTTCATGGCAGTATCTCTTCTTCCTTTTGTTTTTTCAGCCTCTTCCAGGAAGTGCTTGTATGGACTACTTGTTATCAGTATTGTTTCGTGCTTTGAGCTTTTACCATCTGAAAATATAGGTGGATCGTAGAGATTTCACCCAAAGAAATTTTAACTTTTGACAACAATGTTGATGCACCAGCTGAAAGCGCTTCTGATTCAATTCCATTCTGGTGATTGCAATAGATTTTTTTCCTTGGATCCTGCATGTCATGTGACATTCCACTTATAAAAGGAGTTTATTTCATTTAAAAAATTAGCTTTCTGGTTAGATCGATGTTCGCTTACTTACATTTTATAACTTTATTACTTCTGCAGCCCAAAATACTTTGGTTTTTATGCTGAAATCCTTTTTAATTTCATGTCCTCATATTCCTTTCTTTCTTAATCCAAAATTAATTAAATTAATAAATATTAACTCACTAATTAAGATCATCATTCAGGTAACAAAACTTCTTGTGTTGCCTCTTTAAGTGCACGGATACCTCTTTTCAGGAACTTAAGTTTATACCTTTCATACTTTATCTTCCATGGCTTTCTGGTATTAGTTATGTGAGGGCTTTTTAGTTCACAAAGCAAACAGCACCATAGTATACAAGAAAGATATCACATTTACACACATTAATTAACAAATTATTTTAAAATTAGTTGTATGTCATTTACATTCTTTCAGCTTTTTTTACTTGTTTTCATAAACTCAGGTTATAGAAACAAATGTTAAAAATACAAATTTTTTATATCCCTCGCTCAGTTTTGAACTGAATTTCGAAAAAATGGTAATCAAATAAATTTCGTTTATTGCGTTTTTTTAATATAATTAGAGTTAACATTGATCACAGTAAGCGGAAAAATGATCTTAATACTACAAAATTGAAATAACTGCTATTTGTCTTTCCACTGGAGAGACAACCAACTCTTTAGAAGAGACAATTACTGCTGTGCTTCAGAAATCTTTCCCCTCGGATCTAGAGGAAACTGATGATGATTTGCATAAGGAATACCGTCAAGCTGCCGTCAAGCTGCGCGTACTGCTTATTCTTCTTTTGTAGATTTTATGTTTACTTGTGATGAAGTTAATACAGTTATTTCTATGCTGGAACCAAATAAATCACCTGGTCCTGACTCTATTTCGAATGAGATTATTAAACAGTTTCATTTAATGTTTCCTCGATTTCTCCATAAACTTTTTAACGTTTGCCTAAATGTTGGCATTTTCCCACGTGTTTGGAAACATGCTCAAGTAATTCTTATTCCTAAAGGAAATGAGTCTAGGATTCCTCACCTAGATAACCTTAGGTGTATAAGCTTACTTCCTGTTTTGGGTAAGTGCTTGGAAAAACCTTTTATTAACAGAATTTGCTGGTATCTCCGTCATGGAGACCTTCTTTCTGGTAATCAGTATGGTTTTACACCTCAAAAAAGTTCTGAAGACGCTCTTTTACGCATGAATGAAATTGTTCAGAGAGGAAAAAAGAAAAACTTGCACACTATTTTGGTCTTTTTGGATATTAAGGGCGCCTTCGACTATGCGTGGTGGCCTTGTATTCTCAATCTGCTAAAAAAAGTAGAACTTCCAATGAATATTTTTTCACTTGCTGCTGATTTTTTAAATGATCGGGCAGCCAAATTGCAATTGGGCTCGGCTTTTGCAATCCGTCACCTTGAAAGGGGTTGCCCTCAAGGTTCTGTTTCAGGACCTACGTTTTGGAATATTAATGATCTCCTATTAAAACTGGAAAATCTTGCTTGTTGTGATACTATAGCCTTTGCAGATGATGTTTTGTTTTACTTCCAGAGTAGGGACCTTTCTGCTACTTTTTTACAGGCACAAGAGACTTTAAATTTCGCCTCCAACTGATCAAAAGGTTTTAAATTAGATTTTAATCCTGATAAAACCAGGGTTATGATTATTGAAAAGCGAAACATCTGGTATGATGCATTTCAGTTATCTCTCGATGGCACCCCTTTGACTGTGGTAAAGCAAATGAAATATCTTGGGGTTTTTCTTGACTGTAAATTTTCTTGGAAACAACACTTAACTTATGTATCAGAGAAATGTGATAGATTACAGCGTGGATTAAGTCGTATTGCACGTAACACATACGGTATTAATTACAACGTTCATTCGCTCATCTATAAACAAGGAATTGCACCCTGCATTATATATGGCTCTAGAGCCTGGGGTATATCGCTCAAGAAGAAGATAAATTCTATTACGACGCGTTCAAAGACGGATACTTCTGCGGGTCATATGTGGATATCGTACCGTAAGCTATGAGTCTGTTCATGCAATTTCTGGCTTTCCTCCAATTGACATTGCCATTCTTCATTCTATCGCTTATAAGGAAAATATTTCTGCTTCTACTGTCTCTCAACATGATTGTATTTTACCTCTATCTGATCTCCCTTATCCTTCAGAAAGAAATGCTATTAATTTTATTCAGTTTAGCAATAAAATTGTGGGTGATTCGCCTGTAACTTGTTATACTGATGGCAGCAAAATTGATGGCAAGGTTGGTCTCGCATTTGTTGTCTTCAAAAATGGTCTTGAATTTGAGCACTTTCAATTTATAATCAGAGATGAATGTACCGTTTTCATAGCTGAACTTTTGTGCATAAACTTCGCCGCCAAATGGGTCTCTAAACAAAATAGTGCTGTTTCAGACTATCTCATTTGTACTGATTCCCTTTCATCCTTGGAGATCTTAAAATGTATTTCTTCTTCTAATAATATCATTATCGAGATTCAAAAAGAACTGAAGAATCTAAAGGATAAAAATATTTCGGTTTCATTTTCATTTGTTCGTGGTCATACAGGTGTTGTTGGGAACGAACGAGCCGATTTCCTTGCTAAGACTGCGAACTAAGCGGGAAATTGACACTTTTCTCAATATCCCTAATTCCTTCTATAAGAAGGTCATGTATGAAAGCATTGTGGAGTCGTGGAATCACGAATTCATTAATTCAAATAAAGGGAGTTTAACTAGGAGATATTTCCCTTCTATTAAAATGAGATTGTCGTGTCATCATTTCTTTACAAATTACAAATTAACCCAGTTTCTTACTGGACATGGGAATTTTAAAAGTTATTTGAACAGATTTAAGTTGAGTCCTGAGTCTGTCTGTGACTGTGGCCTCGACGGCGAGAAGAATGTAGAACATGTGCTTCTTCTGTGTCCTAAATATGAGAACGAAAGAAAAGTCTTCAAACTGGGACTGAAAAATTTTAATATTAACTGGAATCCAGAGTTTTACCAATTTATTTCCGAGAGAAGTGCTTTTAACATTTTTTGTCAATTCATTGTAAAACTTTGTAATCATCCTTGATTTTATTTCAATTTTCTCTTGTTTATTTTGTATTGTGTTTCATACTTACTTCTGTAAGCCCCATGTGATACTATGTGGTACATGGGGAACTTGTTGAGCTTCTTTTAATAAAAAAAAATACTACAAAAATCTTTTAAAAACCTTTTTCAATTTCGAAACTTTAAAAAAAGGTGAGTATTCGATCACTCTCATTTCTTTTATATAGCACGAGTTTCGCTTTCTTTTTAAGTAGATACTCCTCATTCAAAATTTTAAACTGAAAAATATGCGATTTCCCCCAAAAATACTATTTTTTATTTAAAATAGTTATGTTTGACCTGATACTTTATGAAGATACAATTGGTTAAGCAATAGCAATTTTCTACGACTTTCAAAGTAAAGATTTTATTTACTTTACTTTTTGTTTACTTTAACAGAATCTACAGCGAATAAATTCCAGTTATCTTATTTAAAACGGCTTCCACGGTACGTGTCTTATCGGAATTCAAGAAAGCGTATTTTTTGGAAGAATCACTACAGTTTGACATAATTTTTTCCTTTGTTTTCGTCGATGGTAATAAATCAGTGTCACTTTTAAACCAGATCGCAATATTTTTAGCAAGCTGATCGTAACAAAAGCAACGTTACTGACGTTATCTGTTGAAAACAAGCATTTAAGTTATATTTATGAATCCATTTATGAAAAACATTTCTCATTTCATTGATGGCATAGCCATTTATTAGCCCTTGCAGTGAAAACTTTTCTATCTATTTCATTTATATTTCGAGATTCAAGATCTATGCTGCTGAAATATCTGGTTGCCTGTTTTTTATTATTTAGTACCATCTCATATGAACAAGATGATATTTCATGCGTCAACTTTTAAACCGCCTTTTTTAAGCCCCAAAGGGAGGTTACACCCGAATGGGATATTAGTCTCGAAACCAAATTTTGCGTCGAATCTGTAAAGGCCTTCACTCACTTTTCAGATTGTTGCTCCAAATATTATCGCTCTATATTATATTTAAAGAAATTGAATAATGAAGAATCTGCAGGAATGACTGCATGTTTCTCGCTTTGTGGGAAAAAAAAAAAAAAAAAAAAAAAAAAAAAAAAAAAAAAAAACAAGATCATTCAGATTCTGAATAACGTAGTCCTCCATCCGATCGTGGGACCCTGGAAGCCCGACTTTTGAATGTGTTTTATTATTTATTTCATATTTTGTAAAATTTAACGAATTTTCGATTAACAAACTCAGCGATTTCAAAGCGAGCAGTGGCAACACGGTAAGGAAATAAAACATTTTATATTCAGCACGTAAGAATGTCTATCGGAAATTCTAAAGACATCCTGTTTCTAAATATTTTGAGATTTTGCCATTGAATCCAATTTTATAAGTGCCAAGAATGTTATATTTAATAAATAAAGTAAATGCACAAAACGTTAATAATAAAAAAACAATAAAAAGCTGTTTTGTAAAACCATCTTAGTAGGAAAACTAAACATTGATATAATAAACTAAGGAAAGCCTGAAAAAAAAAAAAAAAAATCTGAAATGTTTCAGATTTTAAATTACGTCCAAAGGGACGTTTTTTAACATTTTGTGTGTTACCTTTCTTTATTAAACATCATGTTCCTCGCACTTAAACCATAAGATCCAGTGCAACAGCAATATCGCAAAATAGTTTTAAAACGAGCATATCTTTAGAATTTCCGATACAGAGACTCACGCACTGGAGATAAAAATGTTTTTTCTGCACACCGTTGCCATTGCTCGCTTTGAAATCCTTGAGTTTGTTAATCAAAAATTCGTCAAAGTTTTAAAAAATAGGAAATCGATCATAAAACAAATTTCAAATTTCAAATTTGGTCTTCCACATGCTTATATTCGTTGGAGGATTACGTTATTCAAAATTCGATGACTCTATGTACCGTTGTTTTATCACAATACGAGAAATATACATACATTTATGCAGATTTTTCATTATTTAATTTCTTCAAATATAATGCAGGACTCTAACATTTTGTGGCAACAGTTTGAAAAGTGAACCGACATTTATGAGTCCGACGCAAAATGCCAAAACGAAACTAATAGTCCTTCGGGATTCAAATCCCTTTGGACTAAAAAAAAAAAAAAAAAAAAGAAAAAAAAAAGAAAAAAGAAAAAGAAAAATGTATGTCAACACTTAACTCTGCATCGAGGATTCTAAACACGTGCTGCTTTAAAAATTTTTGCAATTTTGCTATTGAATTGTGTATGGCGTAAGTGCGAAGAAAATGATGCTTAATAATGAAGCTGAAAAGTTAAAAAGAAATGGGTTAGCAGGAGTGAGTGCAACAGCAGATTGATAAACTGCGAGCTCAACGAGAGCGTAAAATGCCTTGACAAATTCTTTTAGGCGACAGTTAAAATCTGAAACCTTTCAGAATTTTTCTGTAATTCTTTTTTTTTTTTTTTTTTTTCCTTAGCATGCAAGACTACCTTGAAAAATGAATCATACAAAAATTTTTGTCTGGTGTTGCTTTAAAAAGTGGTAATGGAAAAACATTTAATTACATTAAAAAGAAATGAAAAAAAGCTTATAGGTTACATATTGTGATTGAAAAAACATATGCATAGTGAATGTTATAAATGGTGTATGATTAAAAAAAAGTTAAAGACTAGAATTCCAGTAATATCCGTGGTACACAATTTTAAATCTGAACTTAATATGGAAATCTCAGAACTGCTGTTTATTAAACTAAAGTTATGGACAGGAAAATAATACTAATAAAATCTGATAGCTTTTAGATTTAATTATTACTATTTTTAACGTTTTCTAAGGGGAGGGCGTATTTTTTACGTTTTGTGTGTTACATTTATTTATTAAACATGATGTTCTTCGCACTTAAATCACAGAATTAAATTCAACAGCAAAATCACAAAGTAATTTAAAAAGAGTATATCTTTAGAATTTCTGATATGCAATCTCGCGCGCTGGAAAAATTTTTTTTTTCGTACAGTGTTGCCGTTGCTCGCTTTGAAATCATTGAGTTTGTTAATTAAAAATTCGTTAAAATTTCACAAAAAATGAAATAAGTAATAAAACAAATTCCAAATTTGGGATTTCAGATGTTCATATTCGAGTGGAGGACTACGTTATTCAAAATTCGATGTCTCTATGTACCGTAGTTTTTTCACTGTGCGAGAAACATACATACATTCATGCAGATTCTTTATTATTTAATTTCTTTAAATATAATGCAGGGCTATAATATTTGGTGGCAACAATTTGAAAAGTGAAACGCCGTTTATCCTGAACCAACACAAAACGCCAAAATGAAATTAATAGCTCTTCTGGGCAAAAAGCCCCTTTGGGCTTTAGAATTCGTTTGTGTTCTAGTTCCGAAGACGTACTTGCAGAAATTAGCGGTGCCTCAAATATGCCCAGCCCCACCTTCAGGACTCTCCACCGACTCCAAGAGCGCCGCAAGAGCAGGGTCAAGTGGATATTTGAATGTGAGCCCGCAAGCTTTGAGGCCATCATGCGTCAGAGAAAAATCTTCCTTGGCTGGCAGGCCCACCGAATCACTGAGCATATTGGCATCAAGCGATGCTACAGATGCCAGCAGTTCGGACACACACAGGCCGACTGCAAAAGCCGCAAGCAATTCTGCTCCTTCTGCGCAAACAATCACGGAGTTAGAGAATGCAACACTCAGATACCACAATGCATCAACTGTAGAGAAGCTAACTACCGCTACGGGGACAGATACAACATTCACCACCCAGCGTACCATTCAGACTGCCCGCAATACCAGCGAAACGTGCAGAACATCCGTAACAATACGGAATACTAACAATCAGACAATGGCAAATACTACAAGAAGCAGACAGAATCAGCAACCCCCAAATGTACAGCATAACAATACACAGTTGGACATCAACAGTACGCAATCGCGCAGACAGGACGCAATACAATGTTTGCAGATAAATCTGCAACGCGCTCGTGCAGCAACGGCACAGGCAGCCATATACACCACCACAGAACAGATCGACTTCCTACTAGGACAAGAACCTTATTGTTTACATGGCAAAGCTGTGGGCTACCCCCTACAGTGGACTGTTTTCCAAAAGGAAGATACCAACGAGCCGCCAAGAGCCATTATAGTAAATTGCAACCCTATGTGGACCCCCACTGTAATCATTGCGGAAAGGGACATAGTGGCCATCCTGCTAGAGGTGCACAATCTGACAGCAATCCTAGTCTCCGTGTACTCTCCGCCAAAGGCAGATATCGAAAACAGTATCTTGCAAATGCAACAACTGATGCGAGAGCAAAAAATAGACAACGTGTTGATTGCGGGAGACTTTAACTGTCATAGTACAACATGGGGATATGCTACCACAGAGCCAAAGGGACGTACCCTGGAGGATTTTACTTCAAGCAACAACCTGATCTTGCATAACCAGCAAGATGCGCCACCGACTTTTGATCGCGTCCACTCAAGAGGGTGGCCGGACCTTACAGTCTCGACCCTTCAAATGGCACAACTAGTACAAGATTGGATGGTCGTGGAAGGCGTAAGCCTTTCCGACCACAATTACATACGATTCACCATTGCTAGAGCCACAGAAACAACTATCATCAGAAGGTACAACCTACCAGGTCGCAAGGTCAGGTCATTCGTTACAGCTATCAAATCACGCCTGGCACCCTTTAGCAATCGAATTGAGCAAGCAACCACTAGAGAGGAACTACATGTACTCACGAATGAACTGATGTCAACCATTAGGACGACTTGTGACGACATCCTACCAGTACGAACAATACGACGGGTCACCACATTAAACTGGTGGAATAGCCAATTACGCGCGCAACAGCAAAAGTGTCGTGCCTTAAGACGACGGCTAAAAAGTGAGCGACGACTGAGCATCACCTCTAACACACTCACTATATATCAGAAGGAAAGGGCCCAATACAAAAAAATGATCAATACCGCCAAACTGGACAGCTGGAGAAAGTTCTGTACAGAAACTACAAATACCTACGGCATACATCACAAAATAGTGGCGGGAAAGCTGTTCAAACAGGCCTCCTTTCATCTCCTGCCAATACCTAACACCAATGAACACCTTACTGAAGCTACATTTACAGAAGTGCTCAACACGGTCTTTACGAAGGACGATCCTACAGATGACACAACGACACAAGCAACCATGCGTAACCAAACCCTGGCTACAGATGCCATGAACGATGCTCTTTTCACAAATCAAGAAATCCTACATGTCCTGCGACAGCTACCGCAAAAGAAAGCACCGGGGCCAGACGGAATAAACTATCGAATAGTTAAGATCGCAGTACGGTCGCACGTCAACCTCTTCCGTACCCTTTTCAACAAACTGCTTTCCACTGGCACATTCCCCAGGTGCTTCAAAATTGGTCAAGTTATTCTTTTCCTCAAAAAGAATAAAGACCCAAAAAGAGCGGACTCCTATCGTCCAATATGCCTACTATCAGCGCTTGGTAAGACATTTGAAAAGTTACTCATGAACAGACTGCGACACCACCTGCATACTACCAAATACTTAAGCGGAAACCAATACGGATTTAGAGCAGGAAGATCAACAATCCACGCACTCATGGAAGTCAAGGAGAGCATTTTAGAGAACAAATTTACCGGCCACCACACAGCATTCATATCATTAGATCTAAAGAGTGCCTTTGACACTCTGTGGTGGCCGGCCATACAACATGCCCTGAGAGAGGCAAAATGTCCAGGGAATATTTACCACACCCTGGAGAGTTACCTTTCAGAGCGAAAATTGATTCTACCGCATAACAGCGGTGTCATCCAGCAAGACCAAACCCAAGGATGTTCGCAAGGTTCCTGCGCAGGGCCGTTTCTATGGAACGTAACGTACAACATCATACTCACACAGCCGTGGCCGGAACACACAAAAATAATTGCATACGCGGACGATACAGCTCTAATTGTGAAAGGAAACACCAGGGAACAGCTGCAAGCAAATTCCCAGGAATCCTGCAACCTCTTCCAGGAGCGATGCACAGCAATAAAACTCCAAATAGCTGAAACAAAATCTCAAATACTGCTGATTCCTAAAAAAGAGGGCACACTCGCACGCCAACCAAGAATAACGCTCAACGGCCAAAGACTCCGCATTAAGCGAGAACTAAAGTACCTGGGCATAACTTTTGATGATAAACTAAATTGGATCCCTCACGTGCTCGAGCTTAGGAAACGAACAGCACAGATTGCCCTCAAGCTCAAGTTGATGAATGGTTACAGATGGGGACTTAACCCCCATTTACTCAAGACCCTGTATATGACAGTCACTGAGAAAATAGTAACATATGGAGCTGCAATATGGGCCTCTCCGATGCAAGGACGCAAAATAAAATATCTACAGAGTATACAAAGGCCGTTCCTGCTCAACATTACTAAAGCTTTTAGAACATCTCCAACGAATGCACTCAATGTCCTGGCCGGATTGCCCCCTCTTTACATAAATGTGGAAAAAGAGGCAGCCTACCAATTGGTGAAGCAGCTTAGCCGCCCTGCGGTGTTTGGTGACCATACTTTTACGGCAGATAACCTAGAACGGGAGTCCAATCGCCTCCACACACACCCGTCGACGCAAGGCCAAGGCGTGCACATTAATATTAAGCAAAACACAAGAGCTACGGACAATGATATCGTATTCTACACAGATGGCTCAAAAACTGACGAGAATGTTGGCTGTGCATACATCGCATTTCGGCAACAGCAACCAATACGCCAATGGAAAGGACACTTGGAATCCAGAAACAGTGTTTTTCAAAGCGAAGCCGCAGCCATTTATCACGCAATAAACACTATTACCCAATATCGACATCAAAACAGTTTTATAATAACAGACAGTCTGTCAGCATTATATGCTATATTAAATCCTATGCACGGCTCCCCCATAATTGCAGCAATTCAAGAACAACTCTCTTTTCACAAGACCTTAAAAATCAACCTAGAATGGACAAAAGCGCATATTGGCAACCTTGGGAATGAAGCCGCAGATCGGCTCGCAAAAGAAGCAGCCCAAAATAATGATGCAGAGACACTGCAAATTCCATGGCCCACCTCATATCTAAAAAAGAGCTTGAAACAGGTCGCTTTCACACTGTGGCAAGAGGCATGGAACAACGATGAGACAGGACGTCGTGCGTATGCGCATCTGCCAAAGGTTGATCCAGAACGTCTTATAGTAAATCCACAACTGGTCTACTATATTACCAGGCATGGCCCGTTCCCAGTCTACTTTGAAAGATTCGGCAAGACGACTACCTCCTTATGTTGCTGCGGTGAACTGGGAACGCCAGAGCACTATGTCGAAAAATGCTCACTAACGGAGGATCTACACATCCCGTTCCCAGAGACAAACAGATTAGCCTTCAGCAGGTTCATAATTAAGCAGCGACATCTCAAACGCAGCATTACAAAAAATGTTGACAAGCTTATGGGCTTAGGAACAAACCTATGCCAAGTGTAAACCATTTAAGAGTACTTAGTGCATCACGCAACATTCCCATACCAGCTAAAGGGAGCTCACTGGCAGCATTATATAATTGTAACTGCACATATGAATGGCTCTAACTTATTATGTATGCAGCAGTAGTATACAAGTACTTTGTCTTCATAAAACGCAGTAATGGCAGCATCTGTAATCACAGTCAGCAGCATCATATGTACACATGAAATACCAAATGTATGCTTTATGTACTCCTATATTCTGCCACCAATGCACTGTTATCTTCGTATTTTTGTAACGCCAGTCTGCAATTTCACTATACGTATTAAATTTGCAATGCGTATTTTCCCCCGGTATTTAATTCAGTAATCATGTATATAACTCACTATCTCGTATCAGTATAATCTCACCCTCTCTATGTTTCAATATCACCGCACTATGCATCTCAAGTCTGTAATTTATATACGCCATTATTACACACTCCTATATCCTGTCACTAAGTGAACTGTTTTGTTTATGTATTCTTGTAGCGTCTGTCTGCATATCTTGCTACGTATTTAACATTATAATACGTATTTCTCTCCCATATTTAATTCAGTAATCCTGTATATAATTTATTATCTTATATCAGCATAATGTCACCCTTTCTATGTATCAATTACCTTACTATGTATTTCAAATTTGTAATTCATATAGCCTCCTTGTATAACTCAGTAATCCGGTATCTAATTTAGCATCTTGCATCAGTATAAACTCACAAGGTACTTCATGTCACATTTTATTCAGTAACAGCATGTTTCATGTTTCAGTATGTTCAGTTTCCCATGTTTCTCTGTCTTTCAAATATCAGTATAACATAAGTATTAGTATCAGTATCTTATTTCAGTATATCCTCATTATGTTACCCTCGTGTTTCAGAATGCTCAGATACAATGTGCTTTACTATGTACCTCAAGCACCAGTATAACCTTTCTATACAATTCAATATTGACATATGTATATCTCTCCTGGATATAATTAAGTATTCCGTATATAACTCAGTACTTTGTAGCAGTACATTATGTATTTCACGTATTAGAATGTACAATTATAGTATGTTATATGTTTCAGTATGTTCAGCATTTCCTGTTCCAACACGTTTTTCAAGTCTCAGTACAATCTCACTATGCCTTCTATGTTTGTTATACAAATATCTCTCTTGTATATAATGCAGCAATCCTGTATATAATTCAGTATCTTATATCAGTATAATCTTACCATGCATTTCACGTTCCGGTATGCTCTGTTATAGTATGTTTTCTGTCTCAGTACGTACAGTATTTCATGTTTCATCAGGTATCTCGTGTAATTAGCGTAATCAGTAATATCTCACTATATATTTCATTTTTCAATATGCTCAGTCATAGTATGCTCATGTTCAGTATGTACAGTATTTAATGTTTCACCATGTATTTCAAGTCTCAGAAGTATCTGTATAACCTCATCATGTATATCATATCTTAGTATGTTCAGATACAGTAAGTGTCATAATTCAATATGTATAATACTTCCTGTTTCAATATGTATTTTGAGCATTAGCATAATCTTACTATGCATTACATGATTCTATACCATATTGTACTCCAATATATAATTTAGTAATCTGGTATATAATTCAGCAACTTGTGCATACTAATGTCTGATAATTCAGCCTGCAGCAGCAGTGATGACCCTTGATTAGCCATGTCATTTTCTACAATATTTGTAAAATAATTTCTCAGTGGCCGCAAGGGTATAGCTGATGCAATGTGGCCTGCATCAGACGCTGGGTTTCAGTGGTCGGTGCGAGGCGTTTTTGTGGACTCAGTGACCTTGGCACGTTTCACTAGACACAGGTGGACGTGGCGCTATACCAATTAACCCTAATGGTAGAGGGATGGTGCCCACGTCCTCCGTCGCATGTCGCATGTGTTCTAGTTCAATCTTAAAGCAAATAATTAACATATAAACACAAATAAATGTAACATAAATAAACATAAATAAGGTATTGGGTTCCTTGCTGCTTTCTTTTCCAGAAAAGATTATTTAATTCTGAATAATTCTGAATGCCTTCAGTTTTCACATAGTTTGCTGCATATCATATGTAAATATGAGTAAATATTATCCACTGAAAATATTTCAATTTATATATTTTTATTTCATATGATGATTAGATTCACATGTCTCATTGTGAAAGTCTATGCAGCATTTTTTTCGAAGTTAAAAAGGCAGACTGAGAAATTGCATTTTCTCTTTACCCTTTTTCATTTTAATATTCAGACTTCTTATGTCTTTTCATTTAATTCGACAAAAATGATACGACATTAACACTTTTGATATTTTGACATCGAAAACAAGTTAAAGACGCCTTTAATTCGATTGCTTTGCTTTAAAATGTAGTTATATTTCATGTTTTTGTATAATTTCATAGAAATATACACATGTGTAATATGGTCAGAAGATACCTTGACTGATGTTTGACGTTTAGATAATTTTCGGGTTTGAAGACTTTTACGCTTAAAAGAAAAGTCTGTTCTTAATACACCTTTACTGGAGATAACTTGCCAGAAATTCTCTGGATTACTGCTACAATCATATTGAACCTTAGCTGCCTTCCTGATTCAGATTACTTCATTCACATCAATCAATGTTGTGATATTTACGTTGACTGCAGCATTTTAATTTTTTAACTTTTTTCTCGCAATTTGTTTCGTTTTTTTTTTTTTTTTAAGTTTTTCAATCTCTTTCTTTTAAACACAAAATTTTCTTTCAGCCTCTGCGGCGTTATGAGGTTTGCTGTTTAATTTCAAGTGAGAAATATCCAAGATTTAGATAACTGCCTTCAGAATTGTTAGACGCGCTTTGGCAATATTACGATATCACTACTTTTGCAAGTGCTTGCATTGCGTCCACATGCATTAAAAGATGTTTAAGAAAGTTTTGTAACTACATATTTAGAAACTTTTGTATATTCTCTTCTGATGGGTGCTGGTTTTTTTCCTTTATTTTATTATGGCAAGACATCCAAGGGCTATCTGCTTAAGGGAAGGTTGCTTTCGTGTAGGCCTTTCTAAGGGAAACTGTCTCGAATACATGTTTCTCATTAGAAAAAAACATGAAAATGCCTATGCAGCTTGCTCGTTCGCCGGGATTTAGACTCCGGACCGAACTACCATTGTCGCTCGGTCCCTGGTAGTCTGAATAATGACTGGAGTTAGACTGAACGAAAAATGGGATTTGCATAGAAGAGGATACCGGTCGGTGTATCGACAATAATCTATCGGTGTAATTTGGTGATGACATATATTTCGACGTGAGCAGATTGATGAAACAGCTGTTTTGATATCTGGCAAGTATTGTTCGGCAGTAATATACAAAAGACGACACAGATTATTTTCCCTAGAATCATAAATCTGCCTTCATATGAATTTGCTGAATAAGAAGACAAGTTCTTTTTATTCAAGACAAATTCCCATTTCTAATTCTGGCACTTGACTGACATTACATTCCAGTGGCATATCTTCCGTCAAACACAGTTTCATTGTTTGAAAACTGAAACACTACAGACATTCTGGCAGCATACCATATGACTAAAAATAATGGACTGCAGTCAACTTCATTTCTCACAAATTTTGTAAAAGTATGACTCAAAATGCAGCTGCGCGACGGATGTACAGGCTTGCTCTTTTTTTTGTTTGACATTAATTGTGAAATAGTAAAAGAATGTATTACGTCTCTATCTCCCCTTAATTCTCCGGGGGAAAAATGTTAATAAGAAAAAAGGAAAAGAAGTAATAGAAAAATCTCCCTTTTTAGAAAAATTAAAAATAACTTTTAGGGTTAATTGACGCTCGCACCAGGCCAATACACGAGTACCTGAAAAACTTGATTTCGTATACTGCACATAGCCTTAACTACCGCTGTCAACTTATTTTAGCATGTACTGCCTGTTTTTCTTTCTGGCATTATTTTAAAAGCAATGTTTTCCTCATTTGTTGCATTTCTAGTGAATCCTTGGTATTTTCCAAACTAAAAAATGATAACCATTAGTATTTCAGGGTCCCTAGGGTCTCCCTTGACAGACATATTCAGCCTTACTATACCACTCACGTTTTGACAGGACAGGGTCATTTTCCTTCTTATCTCTACCGCTTTAAGATTAGAGATAATGAATCTTGTGAATGTGTTGAAGAAGGCAGCCCGGACCATTTTGCATTCAGCTGCAATCTTCTTAGAGATCACAGACTCAGGCAGCCGAGTGATAATAAGTCCATGTGGTTCAAGAGCCTCCAATATAATAAATATGCAACCACTCCGGCTCAAAAACATTATTGCCTGGTGTGCAGATTTGTAAGATGGAATATGTATTTGTGTTTCAGTTTATGCCAAAAAAAAAGTGGTAACTGAACAAAATATTAGTATGTAATCAGGATCGCATCTATTTAAGTTATATGCTGATGAAATATTGTGCATAATAATTGTATAATGTAATAGCGATTATAATATGTACTAGATATTGTAAGACGCAATTATCTAGTAATGTATGAGTATTTAATCAATAAGTGGATGATAAATATCATAACTGTATTTGTAATTAATGAACTTCTGTCATTCATCCGTAAATGTATCAGTTGTAATATACTTGCAATTGTATTAAATATTGGTAACTATGTAATGTAAAGGTACAACGTATTTGTATAATGCACTGTATTATAGATGTACGTGGAAGTTTGGTTTTGTTTTTGTCTTATATTATGCGCAGTAATATTATAATGTATAGGAGATTGGATAAAGTACTATATACTGTAAGCTAAATTTGCATGTGTTTAATGTATCAGTACTTGAAACAGGTTTTAGTATTTACCTAAGAATGCAAAAAAATACTCGTTAAGAAGTAGATTGATAAAACAGTGTACTTGTACCTGCTGTATAATGCATTTCGATGTAAAAATACTTGTGAATGAGTAGATTGATAATACATTGTACTTCTACATGCTGTATAATGCACTTTTGTAATAATATGGTACAAGTTATTGGTCAGTCAAATATTGGTAAATGTATAGTGTATAGGTATAAAGTGCAGGTATTGGAAGCATAACAGTAGTTTCATAAGATATAATAATTTTTATATAATGTTTTTAACTTAGTTATGTTTTAGTATTTATTTAAGAATGTATTAGCATTTATTCAAGAATGTGCTGTGTATTTGTATTATGTAATTGCTTCACATATCTGTATCTATATTTTATATTTGTATTATATATTAGTAAGTATGCATGTATTATTCACGACGGGTAAGAGATTCGGCTTCCTAAGAAACTTATGTTCCTAAGAAACACAGTGCTTTAATATCTTCAAGGACCTTAAACTGCTGAGTTGGTAATCAATTCTGTATAGATTATGTAATACTCTGAGACGGAAGCCAACTCAGAGGATTTCAGGATTTCAGTACTTCAGAAGTACACAAAAGTATTTAAGGCTAATAAATGCTTTAACGCTCAAAGAAAAAAAAAACATTCTACAGGTATAAAAACCCGATTATCTGGCATTCAGTAACCATGAAACTCAAATAACTAGCTATTTTAAATTTTTTAAATTTTTTATGACAAAAATGAAGCAAATAAGAGACTTGCAAAGTTATCGAAAGGTACATTATAGACTTACGACTCGGAACAAGTAAAGCCAGTATCCAAACATAATAGTAATTTGCTCCAATAATGAATAAGCGTGACATCACAACACAGTCATATGACCTTCCGTTTGGTTAACACGATCAGTTTTTGATCAGCCAGTTTAGTTTCTATGATGAAGAACATATATTAACTACTATTTATCAGTTTCTCTTGATATTTGAGAAAAAAAGGTAAATAAATAAATAAAAGAAGTGGATTAAAATTTGGGACATGCTCTAAGCGGAAGAGCATGCTGTGGAGTATTTACAAAATTACGAGATCCTGGGATCAAGAAAAGTGTATGCTGATGGACACAACATTGGACTTTATTTGGAAACAGATAAACAATGGTGACGCAGTGTGAAAAAATATGACAAACAATTTAATACGCTGTATGCGTAACTGAAATCTCTTTAGTTTATAACTAAGTAAGTAGCAATCAGTTCTTTCAAACTTGTGTCGAAATTATGTTTGTCGTGTTTGGCCGAATATATCTACTAACTTTCGAAAAGGTTTAATAATCGAGTAACATATCTTACTTTCGTATATTTAAAGCCTAAAAAAATGCTTTTAAGTTTGAAATAGTTTGGTTTAGGTTTATTTAATTATGGCAAAGCACACTAGGGCTATCTGCGTAAGAGGAACGGATGCCTTTGTTGAGGACTTCTAAGGGAAACTGGCTCGTATACACGTTACACACGGGGAAAATCACGAAAACGCCCATGCAGCCAGCCCTTTCGCGGGATTCGAACCTCGGACCGAACTACCAGTGTTCAGCGACTTTACCGCTCGGCCGCTGGTGAGCTTAAGTTTGAAATACGTCAGTAAAAATCTTGCATGATGTTGAGTCTAGGCTTTTGATATTCAAGCTGATAATAAATAAGATGACTCCTTTTATAATTTCAGACTGGAAACTTCTTCTTCTATTCATTTAGATTTTGTAAAATGAACTTTAGTTTTTATACGCTCAACCACCTGGAATTTTTAGAGCTTTCTTTATAGTTCAGCTTTTATTGTACATCTATTAACAAAGTGTATTGTTTATATAACCGTTAAAAATGAACTCAAACGGTAAGAATGAGAATACAAAATAACGGTCAAAATGCAAATACAAAAAGCAAGCGGATCGCGTTACAGTAGGCCGTAGTGTACATTGATGATTGAAGTAAACAGTTAACATTAGCTAAAGGTTGCAAAAAAGAACGGGATATGTAGAGCAAAACCATCATAGATTGGAATAATCTTCAGGAAATATGCATTACCGAAATATAAGTAGGGGCGAGAAGAAAAATACTTTTGGCCGACAGCTGGTGTTTAAAGCCTAAAATTACCTTGTTTCCAAATGTTGTTCGGTTAATGTGTTTTAAAGCACATAAGCCCCAAATAAACATAAATAGTGCATAATGCAAAATAAATAGAAACGAAACTTACTTTCTTAATGTCAAATGCATCCATGACTGGTATAGATGATGGATCACAGTCAACATTGGCATACTGAAGAACTAGTAATTGGGGAAAACACAACAATAATATAGTACAGATTAGGAATCAAATCCTTAAATTTAATATTAATCTCAAATAATATTAATTTATGAGTGATTTGTGCAATGATATGTAGTGAATATCTATTGATGCATACTCAATAAGTATATATGCAAATAAATATTCAGTAAGTACATGTATAGATAAAAACTTCTTTCTTTTGTATTTCATACAAGAAATTCTCTGCATTTTTAACGCACAGAATTCCTGTACATTACATTTTTCACAAACCACAAATTACAAAAGTCGCAAAGCGATGAAAGATGGAGACTGAATAGTTTCCCGACAGAAAATTTCTGTCCCGTTTTTACACACTTTCATGAAAATCATATTAAAAATTGTATTTCTCATAATTTAATTAATTGAAATAATATCTGAAACAAAATAACTACAGGAAACCGTAATCTATTTTTAATTTTGATAGGATATTAGTGAATTCACTATTTACCACCACAAATTCTCTCTGCTCGGTATTTAACTCTACAAACTTATTACTCTCTATAAAACCACTTTAGCACATTCCACAAATTTCCATTAAAAATATATATAATTTCTTTTATGAAATACAAAATAATAATAAAAAGTCTGAAAGCTTTCACATTTTACATGGCGCATAAAGTGGCGTGATTTTAATTTAGATACACATAATACGTTTCGAGAGCATTTGGGCTAAAAATATTTAAAAATATCATATCTTTAGAATTTCCGATAGACAGTCCCGCGCGCTGGAGATAAAAATATTTTATTCAGTATAGTGTGTTGCCACTGCTCGCTTTAAAATCGTTGAATTTCTTAATCATAAATTTTAAAAAATATGAAACAGATAATAAAGCAAATTCGAAATTCAAGATTCGGGCTTCCAGGTTACGATATTCGGGTGGAGGACTACGTTATTTAAAATTTGATGGCTCTAGAAATCGTAGTTTTTTTTTTTGTGTTAATGCATAGATACTCAATTTATCGTTTTAATGTGTCGTATAGTGGGTTCAGAATAACGTTTCTTTGATCAGTTTATAAGATGGATGTACTCGTATATCTTTACCTTTAATACATATCCAAGAAACGACTCGCATTGTATATAAGAAAAAACATTACTAACAACACTTTTTAATTCACTACACTGTGAATTACAGCACTCTGAAACAGTATAGCATGAACTATTATTGATTTGTTGCAGTCCTAGGGATATCGATCCTTGCAAATAACATTACATAACAGTTTATATCTTCTACTTGTAGAATTTAACAAATATTCTCTATTCGTATAAAGCTAATATAGGTTTAAAATTTAAATTTATTAATTATTTTTTAAAAGAGAATTATTTAAATTTAATTTACTATATTCTTGTGAAGCAATTCTACTTGTTGAAGATACTTTCTCTAGATAAATATTATCGAGCTTAGATTTACAAACCAAACGATACCGTGGCTCTAACTTGTTTTCAGACGCTTAGGGTTTTCAATTTTATTCGCAAATACCAGTAATTAAATTTTTGTGAAATGACTTTACTTTTCTTTCACATATACTACTGATCATCTTTTTTAAAACTTGATCTTAAAAAAAATAGGTTTTCAATACGCGTTTAGTAAAAAATATTGTTTAATCAAACATTCTGAAAAGGAACTCGCATAAATATTCGGACATTTTTGAACAAACAGTTTTTATTTAATAAAACATGAAAATAACGGAGCATTTAATATTTCATTGAATATAGCTAAAATTGAACTGTTCACGCGCTTTCGCATGGATTCAATTAATGTTTTTGAGCAAGAATGTTGCATTTTTTTCTTAAGAAATGCTCTTATTGGAGTGATCAAATAAATATCATACTTCCTTATTCTGTTCTCGAACTCATACATGTTTAATAGGATTTAAGTCAGGAGAATATGGAGCACTTTTTATTACTTCAAGGCAATTGTATAACTCTATTTAGAATCTGTATCCAGATAGAAGTTAAATATATTGTTGCTTGCGTACGGGTGTAATGGATACACCCGTACGCACTTAATGGATTGAATGAACACAGAACCGATGATAGCTTGATAAAATTTATTAGACTTTGATAAACACTTTAGAACACAGTTCTAGAACTTTCTACGAAAGCACTCATATAGCTCTTTGCAGTATCATAAAACACAATCCAAACTACTAAGAACACTCTAAACTTCTAAGAACAGCAAGAACAGTTACACTTCAAACTACTAGGAATGGAAACACAACACAACGCAAAGCGCATCTAAAAGACAAAGCTCTTACGGATATCTCAATGCTTCGAAGTCTCTTTGAACAAATAACTAACAGCTACTTCGAAACTGATACTCTCTTCGGTCTTATATACTTTTCCTACAACCGCCGAGAAATCTCTAATCCTTCTCGAAATTATTGGAAGGCATATGAGTGCCGAATACGGTTACAGTTACATATAGCATCAACTACAGTTCTTTGGTTACAATACCCATTACAGTTAAACAGGAACCGTTATTGTCTTCATAGAACGTATACATCCTATGAATACGTTTTGATAACATCAAAAATAGTTGAACCATTTATAACAAAGATAGTTTAAATATTTCAGTAATTTTGTCTTCATAGGATGTATACGTCCTATGAAGACCAAATTTCTCACTTCAAAGGCATCGAAACATCCCTAAACTTCTCTTCACTTCCAAACAAACAACAAAGCACGGAAGTCATTGGATCCAAATATATTAAATTTTGACTAGTTTGCAAACACAACAATATTCCAATATGTTAAATATTTGCTTACCTCGGGAAATAGATTAATTGACGTGATGACTTTCGCAAAGACAGACGTATGATGTTGATGACGAATTTCACTATTGCTTATTCTTATTGTATCCATTTGCTCGAATGACTCTTCTAACAGTTTCAGTATTAACTTTTATTGTAAACTGTTCTCCTAAATCGTATACAAATTTTACAGCTTTGAGGTTTCTGTTCTCTTTGATTTTTCGTAGTATAAATCTCCGATTCCTTCGTGTTATCTCGGAATGTTCCAGACTTGACTGCATTTTGAACAGTTACAGGTAGTTTTCATAGTTTGGATAACATCAAGAATAGTTAAACGCTTGATAGCAAAAAACAGTTTGAATATTTCAAATACCCTTACCGTCTTTAAAATTAACATAAACTAAGAAAAATTCAAATTTCTAACAGAACGTTTCGTTAATTTCTAGACGTTTGCCATTAATTTGTAGCGTCTTTCTGATATGAAACTGTTAATATATTTTACTAATCTGAATGCAGACAATAACTCTTATAATGCATTTTTCATTTAATACAAAAAATTAGGACAAGAAAACGGCGTGTTCTAAAACATCTCAGTAAAACTTTCAAATGTCCGTATTGTTATGTGAGTTACTGATTAACATGTTAACACGCTTTGAATGAATTATTTAGTACTCGGAATATTTTGATGATATTTATTTTGCAAAAGAAGGCTTGAAGCAGGGGGGAAAATATCATATTAGAAAACACCTCAAGTCTATATTTCAATATTTGGAACAAAATCTCCGAAATTAAAATTTAAGAATAAACATATGCGAAAAAAAAAAGTGAGTCACTAAATATTATAAAGAGCAATCCAGCAACTAGGTCTAAGGTAAAACTGTTTATTGGACTTCATTTACTTTTTATGTTAATTTTAGAAAATTAATTACAGTCTTCTTACTAGAGTTTAATTCTAAGGAGGGCTTTTTATGATGAATGTGAGGAAAAAGTATTAATTAACGCTAACTCGAACTTAATGAGCAGTTTGGAATAAGGTTGAATATTATCTATAGTTAAAAACCTTTCATATTTCACATTTACAACATAATGTTTTGTTTCTTTAATTTGAATAGCAAATGTTTACTACTATATCTGTAATTTTGTTTCTTATGGAATAAAATGCAGACCAGATTTATGCAAAATACTACTGATTCATAAATTTTCTTCCTTAGTTAAATATATATTAGGTCTTCTTGCGAATCAGTTTATTGTCTGTTTAAACACTAAAGAAAAGAAAGTCAAAGGATTACTTATCACTTCGATTTTACTGATGTGAAAAAATTATTCAAACTTTGGTTTCCAGTTAAATATCATATCAATAATATAACTCTGAAATTATATTCTATGTTTAAATAATGGACAGATAATCTTACACAAGAACATTCGCTCATTAAATGGTCCTTAATATACAACAAAAAAATTGAGGTATTGCAAACAAATGACAGACATTTTAATGATTTCTTGAAGTTAAAAAGTCAATTAGCTTGTTGGTCATACAACCAGAAATGATTTCTTTTCACATAAAAATCAGAAGAAAATAAAAACCAGCTTTTGAAGAAAATAATGTCACGTGTGTTTGAGATGATTCAAGTGACAAAAACCACTGCACAGTTCCCGCCGAAAGGAAATTTGCATGGCAACAGATAACGAATTCCTTACGTAAACATTGATAAAAACGCAGGATGTGGTTAAATACATAAATGCCACTTTCGTAATTTCCAAATAAAACAAGTATCGATAGGCACATCCTGTTACAGACAGTTTTTATCTTTCCTATTTTAGAATTTCAAATTAGGAATTTTTATTCTATCGATAACCCAGGTAATGTTTAGATCAGGTATGTAATTAGGTAGGTTATTCAAATAAATTCACCTAAATTGATACGTAGTTAGTTTGAGCAAAGTGAAAATTACCATTGCATCGAAGGCATTTGTTTTTAAACATGAAAGCTTTCTTCCTTTATATATGAAAATAATTTACATCTACATCTACTTGCACATTTTTTAAAGAAGTTTCACTTAGATTTGAAAAAATTGTAATTTTTATATCCCGTTTTTTGCGAATTTGAGGAAATGACTGATGTCGAAATATTTTACACTGCTTTCCTTCGAACAATAAACACAGTATATTTCCATATACAAGCCAAGAATTTTGAAATTTTTTTTAAAGCTAAATTATGGAGAGTCAGCTTATTTACGGATCTACTAATCTCGAAAAAAAAAAACTTTTCCTTTTAAAAAGCGGTAAAGTCGCTGAACACTGGTAGTTCGGTCCGAGGTTCGAATCCCGCGAACGGGCTGGCTGCATGGGTGTTTTCGTGGTTTTCCCCATGTGTAACGTGTATACGAGCCAGTTTCCCTTAGAAAGTCCTCCACGAAAGGCATCCCTCCCCTTAGGCAGATAGCCCTAGTGTGCTTTGCCGTAATTAAATACACCACACCACACCACACCACCTTTTAAAAAGCGTGCGCAGTCCATTAAATGGCTAAATATCGCATTTCTTTGTTTCTTTGGCTCATATTTTTTAAGTTTATGAAATAAAAATTTTAAATGAATTAAAGAAAGTTAATTGTTTTATTTTCGAAGCTATTTAAAAGGTTGGCGTGTTGTGTCAACGAAAGATCTGATGTTGGCGAAATTTGCACCTGTCTTCCTTCACTCTCGGAACTTGACTTTTATTTACGGAGAAACGCCGAGCAGAAATAGTGTTGTAAAATATTTAACAAACGCGATCATCTGTGGTTTGAAATTATGAATTTCTCTTCCTATCATCTTTCAGACAAAAAAGTAGAATAATTTTAGAATAATATTAAAATTAATTCTTGTTTTCAGAATCTTTTACAAAGTTTTGTATTTTTAGCCATAAAATGTTTTGTTGACTGGAACAGTATAGTCAGTGAATTGTAAGAAAGAGATCAAACGGCAATAAACGAATTTCATAGCTTCTAAATTAAAACAGGTGCTCATGTTAGTGAGAGAGTATTGCAAAAGAATGCTTTAAAATGAAAGCGAATGAGTAACTCATGGGTTCAGAGAAGGTAAATTTGAGAATAGAGGGGAAAGACTGAAATGTATTACAATTATAAATCACAAATTATTAATATTTACCTAGATTTAATTCATACAATTACGTTGATTTTTGATATAAAGTTTAACTCAGTGTTTTCAAACTCATATTGCCCGTAGGTCGTATGCACCAACTGAGAAAAAATTTTTTGAAAGATAAAAGACATTTTAATAAATTAAAAATTTTTCTTATTCAGTATTTCCCCAAATATGCCTAAACAATAATAATAACATCGCAAACGAAAAAAATCAGACTTACATTTATTTTTTATCTGAAATTCAAAGTTTGGTACCCGCAAAACATTTTTGTTGATTACACAAATACATCGACAGCTAAATATTAAATTTTCTGACGGATGTTTATTTAAAATAATTCTAACATATTTAATTAATCATTAAATAACTGACTTTAATTTAAACTGAAATAAATTATGAAAATATTCCACGTGGGATAAAACTTGAAAATAAATAATGGCAATTTAGTCTCTTTCTCTTATTTATTAAATTTTTCTTCGAAACATAAATAGAAATACATATGTTTGTGCGTAAATAATTATAAATTTCTTTTGTTTCTGACTACATTTTAACACTTGGTGTTTTGATTTTGACAGTCTGTAGCCTTGAAGAGAAATTACTAGGAAGTGCCATCATCTTGAAATCTTTTTAACACTGTATTTGCAACAAATTCACAATTGAAATGTCCTCGCAGGTGGCATAAATTTGCTTCGGAGGCTGCAAGCGGCTTACGCGACAGAAGTTAAAGGTCTTCGATTTAACTGATCATCCATTACAAAATATTACAAGTATGAAATATTTATCAAAGCACTATTTCTGTGTAAAACGTTTTATTGGATTTGATAAATGCTAGTTAGAAATAAATTTAGAATAAGATGAATCTAACTGTTACGTAAAATTATTTAACAACAATTATATTCGAATTCCGACTTAATAATATATATATATATATATATCTTTATATTTATATAATTAATTTACTAAATAATATTGATTAATTGATTATATCATCTCCTAAGTTTAACTTAAGTTTAACCTAAGTTTAATTAAGTAGAATGATCTTAAAAGAGTGAATCCATACTAGTAAGTTATATTTTGAAAGATGTTTTGAAGTAACTTGAAAGTAAAATGTTAGTAATGTTTTAACGGGGACTGGAATTAAATCATCATGAAGAACAAAATTTCACTTGTAAAAGGAATAAATTAAAGGCAAAAAATTAAATGCATGTAATCATTGTCATTGATCGGAAATTAGTTGACTTTTCAAGGGGAACAAACCAACTCCCGTTCAATGAACAATAATTAATAAATAAATACGAAGGTGTTTCGTCTTTACTCGAGCAATAAAGCTAAGGCAAACCGGCAATTCAAGTCAGGCCAAATATTTCCGTGAATAGAAGGGATTATGAACAAATGTTGATATTCAAAGAACTTATTCCTATGAAGCATTTTAGCTAATTCAGTTTTGAGTGAAAAGCAATTTATGCAGGGAATTTCGAAAAAACTCGAGTAACCGTCCCCCGACACCCTCGAGTTTATTCATTTGAGTTCAATATTATTTGTAAAAATTAAACATTGGAAATTGTCATTATGAAATAGAATTCAAAGTATAAAGTTGAAATAAACATTAGAAGTTTACAAAATATAAAATAAATAATGCTAACTTTGTAAAAACAAATCAAGAATAATATAAAAATAAAAAATATAATTAGAAAAGTGAATGTACATGAAGATATAAAGGCCAGAAAAAGTATTAATTAACTTACGTTCTTTCTAGTAGGGAGTCGGCAAAGTGTTTTCTTCGCGTCTGACTCAAAAGTGTAGTGTTTCCGAAAAATTCTTAGCGGCAGCGAGGGCTTTGAATAATATCAGTCGGTAAGACTTGGGTGAAGTAATTTATGGTACTGGGTGGGACTCAGAATTCTTGAGGGAGGTATTCTGTGGAGTTCTTATTTGAGTGAAACCGTCTGTTAAAAATTTTTTTTTGAAAATACTAATGAATGGAAATTAATTATTTTCTGGCTTATTGTCGTGTCGAAACGATTAGGAATTGAAGAAAGGAAAAAAAGAATTTCCACTGTCAAAGAGCAATTTGAAAGACTAAAGATCATGAAATAGGCCAATTTTTTTAGTAACAGCATAAATCTGAAGACAATTAGCTTTTTACAATATACAACTGAGTAATTACACTATATACAAATCCTTCAACTGATAGTCATCCAACTTATACCGCCTTCTCAGGTTTAGGAACAAATTATCATATCCCTATCAGTTAAATGATTTAGAGCGAGTATTTAACGCCTCTTTTAAGGCAATGGTTAATAAATTGAATGGGTATTAGATTATTTTTGAGAATTTTAATAAGGAGCAAAATTTCGCGTTGTAAATCTATTTTATCTGTGCAGATAATTTTAATTCGTTGTATCTGATTTATTATTGTATTGTTAATTACTTTTTTTGGATATGTTGGAATTCCAATTTATTAATTTGTTAGTATTTAAATATATATATATATATATATATACAAAAAGAATCAGAGTAATAAGTCAGAAATTAAAATCAAATTTTTTTTACCAGTCCTGCGCTTATAACTGCAGAATTGAAGTAAATTAAACTTCTATTCTAAATTAAGCATCTAAGGTTAAAATAAAATTGAAATCATTCTGGATACATTTGATATGAAAATTTAATAGAATCTTTTTTCGGTTTTTGATCTCAAATGTACCAGAAGGATTGGATTGGATTGGATTATTTAATTATGGCAAAGCAGACGATGGCTATCTGCCTAAAGGGAGGGATGCCTTCGTGGAGGACTTTCTAAGGGAAACTGACTCGTATACACGTTACACATGGGGAAAACCACGCCCATGCAGCCAGCCCGTAAATGTACCAGAAGATCGAAACATATATTCGAAAATATTAATCGGCTTTTATGAAACTTTAGTTCATTTTCCCCTGATGAGTTTTGAATTGAAGTTTCAGTGAAAGGGAGGGATTTAATTTTTATATTTTGTATATTTTTCCTTTTCACATTTTTATTTTTGAAGTTTATTCTACTGGTGTATTCTTATTTTAATTTTGATATGGCTAGATACAGTGTTTAACCTCTTGACCACCGTTGTAATTACTAATATTGTTGAGGAATTGCCTTATTTTGATTCCAATTTTATTTTAAACTTAGGTGCTTTAAGTTTATATATACATTGGTTTAAAACATGATAAAAATTTTTACTTATCAATTAGCATATCCAGATTTAAAGTAAATGCTTGAAACAAAAATCTACTATGTGTGTATACACAATTCTAAATCTCACAAAATGAATACCGCGGGATATTTTAATGTGGTTGATGGAATAAGTGTGTAACAACATCCAATCAAAATCTTAAATAATATCAGGAAAATATTAAAGTGTTCGTATTTCTAATTAATCAATTAAATACTATACCTTTCTATTATTTAAGTAAAAAATTTGTACGATATTCAGTAAAATCTTAAATAAAGGAAGAAATCGCAGTCATCATTGTTATACAATTGCTTACAAATTCTTCAAGAATGTTGATGTGAGCTTAAATAAAAAATTTTCTGTTGTAAACAATTCTAAACATTGATTTGAAATTCGAGTAACGCATATCACATAGAATGATTTGAAATTTCTTTGGTAATGTCTCAATAACAAAATTCATCAAACTTTCTTCAATGAGATCTTTCTCTTTCTTAATATTAGATTCCATTTCTTGGATAAATTTTATACAATTAGCCATTAAATTTGTCTCAATTTCCAAAGAATTTTCTCTGCTGTAGTTTTCATCTGTACTTCTTCATTTAAGAAGCTTATATATGTAAAGGTTTAGAAGTTATTATATTTATCACTATATAATGCTTCAGAAGTTTTCAATTTAAGTAAGCTCTAAATTGCGCTAGTATGATTGTAAATAAGTTCTGAAGAGCTTCCCGACAGTTCATATGAAATCCAAAGAATTATTTCACTAGAATTTTGTAAAACTATTTCAGATTTAGTATTTTATAAAATGATAAAGAAATAAAGAAATAAATATGCAAATAAAATGACTACACCCCTTTGCTAGCGGTCTCACTGAATCGGTTTGCTGACGAATTTTAATGATCTCAATGTTATCGCGTACTTGAGAATTCTAGATAAAGCTATCTTGAGTAATTATTGTAAATAGGAACTGTATTCTTAAATCTGAAATTCGTTACTAAATTTTGCACTTATCTTTCTATCAAAAGTGGTGTACTGCCACAAATAATTTCATAAATACAGTAATAATAGTTCGAGAATCTTTAACAAGCAGTTTTACTATACGTGCTAAGTTTATAACACTAAAATTTATGGATATACTACATGAAGTGTATGATGATGTATGAATTAAAACTTACCTTTTGGTTTAAAAGCCACTGGTTCTTTTCGTAGAGACAGGCCATTGATCAAGTGTACGGCAACTAACAAAAAATTAAGTTCGACAAAGGGTTTCATGTTACCAAGCTTCACCGACTGTGCTCAGAGCAGTGAAATAGTGAAAATAAAAAAAGCAAATTTGAGGCGGGAAATTATCGCTTTAGATGGGTGACATAAAAAGAGAACTGTACACATACCCACCTTTTGTTATCATCTGCGGCTGATAAGTAGAAGTAGGCTAGTTTCAGACAAGCACAATGCAATATATCAAATTTCTTATTATCGTTGATATTATCGCTGGTGTACAGAAATATAAGTTGATCATAAAGAATTTTAATTTTCGTACATTAGATAAATTAAGTTGCTAAACATAAATCAATTAAACGTTGAACACAGTACGATTAAATATACAAATGCTTAGAAACGATTGCTTAGAAAAAAGTCTTTTGCATGTAAATTCGTAATGCAAAACCAATTGGGTTCGATAAATCTAACACACACACAAAATTTAACACAATAACATATAAATAATAAGAAAACTTGAATTTAATTTTACCGTACTTCTAAGAAGGAAAGTTGATGGCGTAAGTAAAAAACGATGAAGAAGCCAAAAGTGTAAAATGTTATTGTTTGCGAAGGAAAATCCTATTCCGTAAAAATATCAGGTCGCTGCTGTCTTTCTATTTTATGTTTTGTTTTTCTTTTCTCTTTCTCTTAACATCGCTCGCCCTTACTTAAAAATCGCTGAGTCTTTGAATTATTTCTGTCTATGCTTTAACACATTCCTAAAGCAAGACATGGCATTCGCATTGCAAATATTTATATACTGCGACTTACTACTGTTTTATCAGGGTCATTATGTATAATGAACTTTTGCACTTTACCCCGTCTTGAAGAAATTTCGCGTATCATATAATTAAGAACATCTTCCCTTTCGTCTTCTTTTTCTGCAGACATTTTATTCAATGCATTAACTGCGTTTTGGAGTATAATTTGTTATCGGCTTCACTTATTCGAATCTCAAGATATCGTTGGTCATCTAAGACATTTTTAGTTTTGAAAATTTGTTTGTCAACCAAGGCGTTCATGAAACAAGTTTCCACTGCAAGTAATTTTCAACTAGGCAAATTATTCGGGAAAAATACGAGTAATATACTACGCGTCTATGTATCTTGCATAGTAAAGCCCTCATCCAGAAATGGCCATGTCGATAAAACGACAGAATACTAAAAGTTTAATTAACTGGCTGAGTGTGTAAGGAAATAAACAAGTTTCTTTACCTTTTTAGTTTTTGGATGAAAGTTTAGTCTCAGGTCCTTTTCTCTAGGCTCATTAATGGCCGAGTGGTTAAAAACCGTTAAATACTAGTAATTCGACTTGCTTTGGGCTAGAAACCAGGCAAACGTGCTGGCTGCATGGTTGGGTTTCGTGGCTTTCCTCATGAGCAACGTTAATATGAGCTAGTTCTCCTCAGAAAATCCTCCATGAAGGTATCCTTCCTCATAGGGCCGATACCTCTCATTCCATATTCAGATAACCTAATTTAGAAGGTCGATTTTCCACAATTCGGCCGTGTAATTTCTCGTTTCATTCTTAACATATTTTTATTGTTTTTTTTTTTTTTTTACTGTTTTGTTTTGTTTTGTTTTTCCTCACGTCACATAGGAGTACATGTCACTGAGCTAATTCTTGCATAACATTTTCAAATTGTTCATCACTTCGATTTCGCCACTGGGCGAATTTTAGTGCTTTCCTTTCTACTGTCGCCACAGGCTTCAGATACATATGTTGTCAAAACACAAGTAAATCTTAAAATCTATATGGACGAAGCTTTATGTTTTCAGTACTGTTTAAAATTTATTACAAAAATTTATTACAAAAAGTTAATAAATATTCAAGCGTACAGTGCTAACAAATTTATGAAGCTAACCAAATTTTTTTCTTTCACGTTCTACGCTCAATGTATTCGAGAAATATAATGACATTTATAAATTTAGATCATAGCTGAAACCTTTTAACTGCAAAGCGCTGGGCCATGATGAAGTAAGCTAATTCTAATTTCAAATTTGACTCACGTTTCATAAATGAAATTTTTGTGGTTTGCTTTTCCTCATGTTTAACGTGTCCTCTAGCGGCCGAACGAATCAAATCGCTAAATACTGAAAATTTGATCCGGATTCAGATCCTTGCGAGAAAGTACGGGGCATGGAAAATGTGATTTCTTGCATGAGTAATGTGAACATGAGTCATTTTCCCTCAGACAATTCTCCATGAAGGCATTACTTCCTTAGGCAGGTGACAGATGATGGAAAGCGGAGACTCCTGGTGGCTCTCGTCTCATATGTTAGCAGGATTTGTGTCCTCCCTCCTATCAGGAGTTTATTATAACAAATAACAATAGATAGAATTATATCTAAATATTTTAAGTTATGCTTAAAGTGCGAGTGCTGTAATTATTACAACCTGAGGTAAAATTTTAATTTCTATGCTTAATAGTTAAAACGTCTTTACTAGTTCTTAGAATCTGATTTAAAGTTCCTTGACTACTTCTTTAGCATTTGTTCTATTGTAACTATCCTTCTGAATTTTATTGGCCTCTTCATTCTATTTGACGAATGTCTTGTACCATAGCTGAAATAGTGTTAATTGTTTTCAGATGTTCTTAATTGATGCACGGTTTTTGATAATGAATTTCTCAAAAGAGTTCATACTGCAGGAGATTGAGATAAATGAGTGGCAGCTGTAAGTGGATAGTAAAAGGCATAATAGTGAGGTCAGACTTCTAATTCACAGACACATGTACTTCTGTTTGACATGCAAAGGCGATGAAAATAGGTTGGAAAGGGGCTATGTCTCTTAATAAAATCAGCTAGCTGTCAGATGGTTGAATAGTTACAGTTAGCTGTAAAATCTGTTAGCTATAGATGTTGAGATGGTTATTTGTCTATTTGTGCCGACTTTAGGAATAAAGATGTATGTGCGTCTGCTAGTTTCTACTAGATGCTATACTAGTTTCCATTGTTGTAGAATCAATTTCATATGGAGTCCTTTTCACGCAGAATTCTTTTTAGGGGAGAGGTTTGGTTTGGTTGTTTTAGTTTATTATGATAAAACACACTAGGGCTATCTGCCTAAGGGTAGGAAAAGCTTCGTAGAGGGCTTTCTAAGGGTAACTGAATCGTATACACGTTACACATGGGGAAAACTACTAAACCACCCATGCAGCCATCCTGTTGTCCTGAGGAATGGCTCTCCATTCCTTGTCAACTACTTGCCACGTTTTCTGAACGTGGTAATGGCAAAGTCTGCAAATGGCGTCCAATCACGTCTGAAATGTGTTCTATTGGTGAGAATCAGGAGAAAATGGTGGCAGGGAACATCTGTACTCCTTGCAGAATACGTTGGTTGATGCGAGCAGTGTGTGGTTGGAAGTTATCCTGATGAAGGGCATTAGGCATTTCCTGAAGGCAGGGTGTGTCACCGGCCGCAGCCTATCACACGCTTATCGTTGGGCCGTCATAGTGCCCTGAATACGAACTAGAGGTGACATGGAATCGTACGTAATTGAGCTCCAAACCGTGATGCCGCGTTGTCGCGTGGTGCTGGGTTCCACAGTTGCTACCGGAGACCTGTCTCTACACCGACGCCACACTCGTACTCGGCGAATATCACTGGAGAAATAGAAGTGTGATTCATCTGAGAACACGACTGTGTGCCATTCCGGATTCCACATTGCTCGAGCACGGCACCATTGCAGACGTTGGCGTCTATGATGTGGGGTCAATGGCAGTCTTAACGGACGGCACGAGTTCAGGCCACTAGCCACCAATCGACGACAAATGGTTCTGGTCGATATGAGAATATCCAGGGTGTCTTGAACATGCTATAGAATGGAGGTAGAAGTGGCTTGCGGATGCGCCATCGATTGTCGGTGGATGCGTCGACCAACGCGTGCTGACGTCACTCTGGCTGCATCAGCACCCATCGAACATGCCACATTTCCTTGTTCAAACCGTCGTCACCACAGCCGGTGCATTGTGGACGCGTCCATGTGTGTGTCAGCGAAGATTTTCCGTATGGACAAACCTGCCCTTCTGAGTCCAATCACCATGGCCCTCGTAAAATCATCTGTCTGGCTGGAACTGCCTTCGTTGACGACGGCCTGGCATTCCCTGCTATTACATGCGTCCTCTGAGACAAGAACAAATTTTCTGTGATGATTTCCTTAGCAGAGATAACGTCACGAAAACTGAACATTTTGAAGTTTCCTTCTCTGATACCTTCTTGAACGTGCGCTGGAGAGCTGAGCAGTTCACACAATTCGCGTAACTGGGTGACGTGCGTCTACCCTGAAATTTGCCTAATTTTCGGGCCACTTCTTCTTTGTGTTGCATTTGCAATGTCGCCTAATATATACAAATCCTGCCATAATTAGTTACTGCATGTGCGTTACGCAGTAACAAATATATTACATAGCTTGATCACGTGATGTAACAGATTATGGAGAAATTATGGGCATGCAAATTTATTTAACATTTCACGCTATTATAGATCAAAAGTAGCAATACATGAAATTTATTATAACAGAAATCATTCAAATGAATAAATGAATGAAATAAAAGTCATATGCTTAAATTTCTTTAAAATATTTCGGTTGATATCATGTGTACACACATTTATTGCAAGTTATTCAATAGTTTGATTGTATGTGATATGTCTAATGGCTGTATGATACAGAAAAGAGATGTACGAAACGTGGGAGACACTTGAAATGCATTCCAGTTTTCACAAAAATATGGAATTAAATAGACTTACATTAATTCTGAATTTTTGTCATGAAACAATAAAGTGTATGGTACATTATTATATCGAGGATTTCACAAGCTATATACCATGCTGATACATTATTCACAGCATATCAGCAACACCATGATCATTTACATTAGATGTAAGGTAGTACAGTGAGTAAAGTATTGGAGCGCAATGAGATTTCAGATGTTTTAGGAAAGGATAATTAAACATTTTATTTAAACGAACTACTTTTATTACATGTCATAACTTAAGACTAAACAAATCGAAAAGTCTTAAATTTAATTAAAAATAATAGTAAACAATTATTACATTATACATTTCTTCTGTCAAACGAGAAAGTAATGGTCAAAAAGATTCAGGAGCGACAAACATATTAAAACACTTTTAATTTTTTTTAATAATGTGTCGAATTCCTTTATCCATTTCATAACTTTACTGAGCGTTCTGGATATGGATTTTAAAGATTTTGGGCCTTCAAACCTGGACAGTGGTTAGGAATTCTGACTTCGGGGTACCGGAGGTCCCAGTTTCGAATCCCACAGTAGGTATGGATGTTCGTAAATGTATAGTGTTTGTGCATTACGGGGACACTCTAAATATGCAGCTACCGAAAGGGTTTCTCGAGAAGTGTGTGATAGGGGGAAAGGGTGAGAGATCCTTTGGCCACTTAGAGGCCCCAAAGGGAAGCTCTTTGGCTATCTCAATTGAAGGTGAAATCTTCTGGTTACACATAATTATTTTTTAAGGAAGCGAAGTAAGAAAAGCGTATAATTAAGTATGTACTGTAATTATTATTGCATAAAATAAGCTCAGAATTTAATGTTGAGTTGAATTACTCTTTTTAGTAACAGACCTAGAACCTAAGTTCTATAATTATTTTATATAGCTGAAATTACAATGCTTATTCCAGAAGAAGTATGATATAGGTAAACTTCGAATGCTAAAAGACAGACACAAGGAATAGAATAAATAAACAAATAATAAAATTCTTGTACGAAATTCTTGTAGTTTAGCATACCCTTCCACATACCAGTTAAAAAATGGAGGAAATATCTTCTAAAAGAAGAATTTCGAATATTGCCCGCATACTTTCTGTTATTTAAAGTAAGCCAATCATTTTGATAGAAAAGGAAACGATGATTGCTAAAGAGCAACACTTCACATTTTTATCCCACGGAACACATCTTAAATTCCCAGGCGAAGTTCAAAGACTTAACGCAAAATCTACAAATATACCCTTACCAAAACCCGGACGCATTTGCATTTGAATGAATCCTTAATTATCAAAGCAAGAGTCCCAGAAGCTCAGATCATCTCCGCCTGCTACCCAAACAATCAAGGACCATAATTAGAGTAGGAAAGAAAATTTTCGAGGTAACTGTCCCACATTTATTCAAATAAATGTTGTCTGGGCAACAACTGAGCCCTGATTCTTTGTGCTCTGCTTCTGGGCCCAGGTTTCCTTCATCGTCATGGCAACGTAATTAAAGATTAGAAAGTGAAAGGAAACTGCTGAGCATTTTGTGAAGTCAAGCCGAAGGCTTCGAATGATTGGATTAAAGTGTTACTGTCTAAGAAAAGTTTTGACAAATTAATGTGGACAGTTCGTAAGCGAAGAAAAGTCTTTGTTTCATATATATATATATATCGCCCAACATCATTGAGCGAGAGGAAGAAATACAGATATACATTCGATAGTTATACTTCTTTTTTCTTCTTTTTGTTCGATGACATTAGACGTCTAAGTCTGTTGTAGTGTAAATATAAAAGCACAAGGAATTGTTATTGTGTACACAAGTTATTTCTTAGTATCAGGTTAAAAAGCATTAAAGATTTGGAAACCTAACAAAAGGTTTTTAAAGTAACGAAATATATTCCTCATCCTTTGTTGTGTAAGCTGTTTCCAAAATTGTGCTAACCAATTTAATCAGAAAATATTTATTGAGTTGGATGACTATATTTTATAATTACAAGTATGGAGAGTTTAACAAGGTAATTTGAAAATTTAAAAGATAAAATTCTTCAGAAATGAATCGCTGAATACTTTTTGAAAACAAATAACGTTATGAGATATAATCTTTAAAAAATGAAATGTTTGGACATTAACTGATGGCCTACAGTAATTAATTACCTACTTATATATTAATCTATTAAATGTTTGTATTGGTGTTCGTACGGTATGTTTTACTTCTTTACTGTGTGTCTTCGTGGTGTAACTGAATAGCACGTCCAGCCAATCAGGAGGTGCAGAGTTCGAATCCCAGCAAGGGCTTGCACATTTTTCACGTCTCCTATTTCGAAAAAAACCTGATGACTGTGCAAGTGGTGCCCGAACTATAAGGTGATGAACTCACTACAAGGATTTTCCTAGGTGCTACACTATCAACGGTTTGAGCACTTGGTCTATGAAAAGTCCATAGCACATTAAATGAAGTTAGATTACCATTTAAAGGGGAACCAAAATTAGATGATAATTTTAAGATTGATATACAAATATTACTCAGTTTAAAGAACAGATTTAAGAGTAACCTATCACTTTATATAGAATATAAACGGATTATAAATGAATATTTGAAGGTATAGAGAAAATAGATCCAGAAACAGAAGTATTTCAAAACAAAATGTATTATGTGCCCCATCATCCTGTTATTAAAAATGAGAGTGAAACTTTGTCTATAAAATGTTGAAAAGTCGGAGATGTGTTGCATACAGAATGACATAGGAGTTACTTTCGAATAAACTGAATGTTGTACATATGGCGGTTTTATTAATATCGTAAGGATTGAGTGCAATGCAATGCAATCAACCGTGCAATGCAGCAGCAAAATCAGCTGAGTCAAGGAATGAGATGAAAGTTTTATTGTGTTATAATCACCTACATGTCTCCATACCAAAGTTCCCTTTTTTGTAACCATATGAAGTGGGAAAACATAATTGAAGCTCTCAAATGCCCTAATTGCATCATAGTTTGAAATTCTTGTTTTGCTATTTTTAAGCGATCTGGAGCTACTCAACGAAGCTTCGCGATCAAGGGAGGACCTTTATTTATAATGTAATGATCAGTGTTGTGTTTAATAAGTTCACCAAGATCTGGTAATCTAGTAACAAAAGGAAATTCTTTTAAAATTTTGCGACAAGGTGTATCATTAAAACAGATTTTACTGAACAAACGTCTGCATTTTTCAGGCAGTCTTCAGTTTAAAACTGCGTTTTTAAAACTTTGAGACATTTGTTTTTAATATCAAGCACAAATTCACAGAAATGGACGAAATCTGTTCCAAGAATAAATATTTGCTATAAGAAAAGGCCAAGTAAATTATCGTCCTATTGACAATAAATATAAATAGTTGAAGAATTAGCAGCAAGAAGTGTTTGTTGGGGAGAATTTCATTAAGAATTGCTTACCAGAAGTGAGTACACGTTAGAGCCGGTGTCCATCAAGAATGAAAAGTTAGTTCTCCGGTTACAAAAGAACAGGTAACCAGTTACTTTAAGCACAAAAATAAGTTGTGTTCATTCTTTGCTGGTTTTGTTTCCCTGCCGTGAACAAGGTTTGATACATTTGTCTTCTCTATAATTTTTTCCAAATTGCTTATGATACCAGAAAATAGAATAATTTGCACTTTTGGAATTGCTTTTTTCTTTAAGGTTATTTCCGTGATTTGGCGAGAGACCCTGAGAAACGGAAACACGACCAATATGTTTGTTTAGTATTTCTTTAAATAATTTATCCTTAATAGATCGACTGAGTGGGTAATGGCGCAGGTATCTGGGGTCGGATTTACTTCTAAGATTCGGTCTGCAATTTCAGCAGTTTTGTCTTTCAGCAGTTTGTCAGCAGCCTTGAAATCGCTGTCAAAATAGACTGAATGATTAGAGAACAAACGCTGAAGGAATAATTCTAACGTTAGGTTATCAAGAACATTTAAGGATTCCGATCGACATTTTATATTTCTAAGTAAATCAGAAGGCTTTCAGGAATCTTAATTCTCCTGATTATAGGATATCTTGCTGGGAAGATTGTCCCGATCAATTTATTAACTCAGTTTTGAAATTTGCATAAGGATAAGTAAATTCTGGTTTCAGAGTAGGTAAGTCCTTACGCCTGTCGTGCTTGGGGGCATGTTCTTGCAAAGAAGGCTAACAAAAGAAATTTGAGAAAGATTCAGCAGAGAATTCTTCTTCGTATTATTAGTGATTATAGAACCTTAAGCTATGAGGCTGCTTTTGTTCTTGCAGG
Organism: Stegodyphus dumicola; assembly: GCF_044657685.1. Lineage (NCBI taxonomy): Eukaryota > Metazoa > Arthropoda > Arachnida > Araneae > Eresidae > Stegodyphus > Stegodyphus dumicola. The sequence goes on along the minus strand of NC_140779.1, from coordinate 89,805,741 downwards.
AGTTCCACCTATTGATTTTGAAATTGCATATAAAAATAACATTTTCGAGTCACTGGCAACTGATACTTTGGAAGACTGCATAAATGGAATTGTCCCCTTTACTGATCTCATCCCGCTACTTTAGAGCTCATGAATTTCTGCGATTATAAAGAAACTTTCCTTCTTTTCACCATCGACGGAACAGCACGCCCACTGGGTTAGGTGCTTTTCAGCTTGTTGGATACCGTCGATGGAATTAAAAATAAATACATGAATAAATAAAAATAATGAGCTTAGTACTGTGTCCTCCAGGGATTGGCCACAAAACGAGGAACATTGAAATAAGAACCAGAAAATGGAAAGAAAGTGCATGGTGGAGACTGCTGAGACTAAACGGAACACTTTTCACTATTATCGTACACGTTAGGCATACAGTTATATTAAGAATGTGCTATAATAATCAGGTACAGATGTAAAGATGATCAAATACATTAATAATTGTGGAATACATTAAATGAGTTCTGGATTAATCATAACATTAAATATAATTAAAAACAGAAAAAAAAAAAAAAAAAAAAAAAAAAAAACAACAACAACACAAGGCTGAGCGCATGTTTATTCTTAATTGTGTTTTTGAACCATGCCGACACACTAATTGCAGTTGTCTTTTTAAATGCGAATTCTCTGTGTGCTAGTAGTCAAACAGATAGTGATCTGGATCACCAGTACTGCCACAAATACATTGGTCACTGTCTCTTAGGCAAAATCTGTGAAGACAGGACATATATGGGCCATGCCCTGTCAGATATTGTGTGAGATGCGAAGAGCTGCTATTTAAATTTGGTTAACGTTTGGTTGGAAATCATACAGTCTTCTGCCTGTGTTGCTTGTCTCGCAGTAGTTTTGCCACTGCTTCATTAGTTCACATTAGAGAGTAGTTTACAGATATCAGTGCAGAAGGGGCACACCAATGCTACTCACGTGGGATTATAAAGAGACTACTGAAATGAGTTTTCATATAGTTTTCTTTACAGATGGTAGCAAGAGGAACAACAAGGTTGCCCTTGCATTTGTTCTTTTTGAAGGCCATTCCGAAGTTGTTACTTTAGACACCATATACTGAATGAATGCACAGTTTTCTAAGAACTTCTATGTATTTATCTTGCCGTCAAATGGATGAAGGATAATGGTACAACATCCTCAAGGTACCTTATTTGTTCTGATTCTCTTTCTTCTCTTCACCTTTTGAACAGTATTACCAGCTGCGACAAATTAGTTATCGAAACCCTATTAACTGTCAGTTTGCATAAAAATAGAGGAATTGATATCCGCTTTGCTTATGTGCGTGCTAATTACGGTTTCTATGGGAATGAAAGATCTGATTTCCTAGCTAAAGATGCTTTAAATTTAACCATTGATATCAATATTAGCATTCGAAAGAGCTATTGGAAGTCCTTTTGTTATAAGAAACTTTTAGCTAAGTGGAATGAGGAATATATTTGATCTTGTAATGCTGAGGTCACCAAAACGTTCTTTCCTTCTATTTACCATAGACTGCATTCCGAGCCTTTTCTCTGAATTAATTTTAAAGTTTCTCAGTTTTTATCTGGTTACGGTAAATTTGAAAGTTACCTGTTTCGTTTTAATCTAAAATCAAACAATTTATGTGAATTATATACCCTATATTCAAGCAATTCAAACAAATTATATACCCTATATTCAAGCAATTCAAACAAATTATATACCCTATATTCAAGCAATTCAAACAAATTATATACCCTATACAGTCAAAAGTCGTTAATTCGGACACCCATAATCCGGAATGATCTATAATCCGGACCTCAAAGCTACAAACTTTCTGCGCATGCGTCGCGTTGACGCATGTGCGTAAGACGGCTGCGAATATGCGTGTGCGCATGCGCATCATACGTATACGTTAATGTATAACGGACGGTATAAGCTAAGCTAAAATTATCTAATTCAGTTAATGTTGCAGATTGCGTTGTTCCTTAATCTTCGAATTCGATCCGGCTTATTATTTTTTGCAGACTGTTAGAGCAATTTTATAAAAGTAAGCTTGAACTTTCGATTATGTCAAATAGAATTCTTATATATATTTACTAATATGTAAAGGATCTACAAAGCGAAAGTATGTTTCGAAGTCCATTAAACAAAAAGTGGAATTGCTGCAAAAAATGGATAAAGACATATCCTTTGTTTTTCTAACCATTCCGAAACCTGTTTATCAATTTCACGCTGCTCTGCGGGGGAGGGGAACGTCGCGGCGCGCAATGAACTGGAAGTTGATCTGTCAGCACTATCCATATCTTCAGGGCAGATGTTTTTATTTTATTCGGCTTATAGTTCATTACTAAATGTAGTATTTCATCTCGATGTACTCTGTCTTTTATATGATTTAAATCAAATTCATTATAAATATCACGAATACACATCAAATAGTTTTCTGGTTGCAATTTTCTAATTTCGACTATGCGTAATGTATGCTTTACGCATTCGCACGTTGAAAGAAATGTTTAATAAAGTAAACAAATAAATATTAAACTTTTTTTGGGGAATTTTGATACCCTTTAGATCATAATTGTTCTTTATTTCATAAATTACGGTTTCATATTTTTAATTTCATAATTTTGCATGCCATCTTACGAGATTTAAACTGATGATCTATAATCCGGAAAAATTGATAATCCGGAATGACCGAAGTCTCGACGAGTCCGGATTAACGACTTTTGACTGTATTCAAGGTTACATTTATACAGTTATCTAATAGGGGGATTTCTACAGCTGAAACTGAAGCTGAAACTTCGCCTAGAGACATTTAGTCTCTTTCTCATGCAACCAGTTTCAGTTGACTATCAAGGAACATTATGCATGCCATGAGTCTTAATAGGCGCTGAAAATAAAGATTCCTGGAGAAGAATAAAAGTAAGATCTTCAAAAGTATAACCATCCGTACAACCGCTAAAATATAAAAGATATGGGCGCCTCGAGGAGAGCAAAACTCTCGAAAACGAAGCCAATTAATTTTCTGCTTTCTTTACATTGAAGAATTTAAATGAAACTTTTGAAGTGTCTCGCGAAATCGTACAGAGACAAAATTCGGAATCTATCATCATGTGACAGAAAGGGATTCGTTTTCAGACAGACACCAACTCGAAATAACCTGGAGAAGATCAGAACCAATAACTGTAACATCAATGTAGCTTGAGCCACGAGTTGTACTAAAAGTAGATCCATAATATTCATTTATAACAAATAACTTTCGGGCAGAAATAAATTCACTCAGTTTATGTCTACGAGCGTCTGAAACAATCCATAAACCGAAACAGTCAATTAAGATATTTGTACATAAAAACATGATTAATTTTGTGAAGATATAAATCCGGCGTCGGCAGCCTATACACACGTGCCAGATTTGGCGCGAGCAACTATTCTCAGGACAGTCTACACCACTCTACAAACGTTATCAGGCAAAGATAAATGGCCTTGTCTGTCCTTTCTGCGCCCTCAAGAAAGTTTAGTTGACAAAGTTTCATCACAACGCTTAATTTCTGGAACGATCACTAATGTTAAGATAGTTAATTTCATAGCGTATCGTTCTTCATTGGTATTCAGGTAATTTAAATCTCTTTTAGAAGAAATCCAAAGCGAATATGTGGATTTTCGCTTACACAGTCATGTCCATTGGCTTAGCCTTAGGTGATGTGTTGAATAAGCTTGTGTCATGCATGGAACACATAATGAGAAGGTTCTTCATAATGAGAAGATTCAACATTTCTCCGAATTGAAGGATAACGAATGGTTATGCAAATTGATGTTTCTGACCGATATAAGTTAAACATCTCAATGAACTAAGGATTGCAAGGAAAGGACGAAACAGTGCTTGAACGTTTTGAATACTGGAAAGGCTTTGCTAGAGAACTATATATAATTTTTCGTGATATTAATACTAATATCTATAAATATTTCCCAAATGTAAAGCGCTTGCAAATATATCGACCTTAGACAAAGATTAACTTTAAACTTAAATATTGAAGCACTTAAGAAGAAATTTTCCAAAAGATGCAAAATCTTCGAAACTTGTATGCCTATATTTCGTTCCTAATTAAACCAGATCTATTAGACCCATTAATAATCCCATGAGATTTGTCAGTTTTGGGGTAGATGGAAGTTGATAATCTTGAAATGGAATTTATTCAACTAATATCTTCAGAATTATGGAAAGCAAAATTTATGGAATTACGAAAAAAATCTGGAAGAAAAAATCTAACGATAAATCGACAGTTATTTTTAAATTGCTAGACGTAAATGCTGGAGAGATTTCATTTTTTGAAGAAAATTGCATGTGCTCTGCTTTTCTTTCTTTCTTTTTTTTTTTCTTTTCTTTTTTTTTTTTTTCTTTGTACTTCATATCTAGGGGAACAAATCATTTCTCATGTGAAAAATATTTTGAGCCCACAAGGAAATTGTTTAATTACTGAATATTCAGAATCATGTGGCAAAAGTCACAAATTATACCCTTTTTGTTGCAATAGTAAGTGCATGGACAACGTTAGCATTAAAATTTTAATTTTTTATTTAACTAAATCGGAGGGATACTTATATTTTATGCAATTTATTTTTTTAATAAATATGTTTAAAAGATGCATAATACATAATATACGTATAAATTTAACTTTTTATTTATGTTGAAGGAATAACTATATTTTATGTTGTTTATGTTTATATTAATAAATGCCTTTAAATGATGCATAATACATACTAAAATAATGTATGAATACGTAATGAAACACTATATCTGTATTATTAGTTTATTGGTTTGGCACACCACAGCTACAAGTTTACCGACCCATGATCTAAATCAATATTTCTTGACTTCTCAAAATAGTATAAAAAACTCTGATGTGTACACCACATGACTTTCTTGTACGTAATATTAAATTATACGCATTTTTCCTTGCATTTCATTTAAACTTATTTCATTAGAGATATATTTCCCATTCAATTAATTCAATTCTCACTTCGGGACAAGGCAAAAATGCATAAATCTCAACAAAACTACGCAAAAACAAAAAATGCGGGCAGCGAGCAAGAAGGCAAATTCTTCGTTGCGCGAAACTGGACGTTTACTTTTGGTCTCACTTGGCAAAAAGACACTGAAGACGTAGAAACAGAATTAATTTGTTGTGAACGCTATACTATATATATATATATATATATATATATAATTAAAAAGCAAGGTAGTTAGTACATATATATATATATATATATATATATATACATATATATGTCATAATAAAAGCAAAGGAAAAGACGGAACGCTGTAGATGCGTGATTAGACCCATATTGAAGAAGATTTTGATTGCGCAGTATGCTAGTAATGCTAACTTGGTAATATCCAAAGAACTTGGCACTCGAGACAGTTTTAATTCCATTTTTATTTGCAACTGATATTTGTGGCCACAATCACTTGGCACTCTAGTCGTGCCTTTCCACAGAAGATTTACATTTTTGATATTGTTGAGATAGAAAGCAAGCCAGTGAAATTACATCTTAGCCCAGTAGAGAGCAAAAGGTGAAGTGCGTAGTTATGAAGGATGGAAGCACGGCGAAGAGAAAAGTTTTGGTTTACAATGGCAGTTTCAGTTCTTAATTATTACGTCATCAGAGCTGCATAGAGTGATCTAGAAATGACGCAATGCAGAGAAGTTATTACGATTTTAGAATAGAGAGGAAGAATTAATGTTTATAGTTATATTATAATTCTGATTCATATAATTTTATCTTACATATATATACTTTTGGTGCTACGGGAAACCAAAAAGGGAGGTGAACAACAACATATTATAGCAGTCCTATATACAAAATTTCTATGCTCTTCTCTATGAAAAATCTCTTCTGAACCCCTTTTTAATCAGTTTTATAATTCATTTGGGTAAAGGAGTCCTTTCTTCTGTCCTTACGTACATATGTCAAGTAAAAAAAAATCGTTAAATTCGATAGTGGTCAAAATGTGTATTCTTGTTGAAATATGGTGTCTTGAACTTTTTGTGAATACCATAATTCCTTTACTTCGTACAAGGAAGTAAAAAAAAGTGAATCCAGTTGTGTCAACAACAATATTCAAAATGACCACATTATAATTCGTATTTTTATAATCATGGAAACTTGAAAGATCAGGCGATCAACGGTACACAATAAAGGCTATAAGTGCCAGGATATCCTGGAAAAGAATTCCTGCAACAACAGGCTCTTGGATCTACGCACAGTCAATATTATTCGTTTCCATATTTAGAATGAGCTATTGTATTGCACATTTAGTTTTATGGAGGTTTAGCTGCACAGAATTCAGTATTCGCTCATGTGATCTAACCGTAATCAGTTCAAGGTTGAATGTACTTCCTCATAAAGATATAAACAGAATAGCACTCTGAAAAGGGTTTGTGATTAACATTTACTTTTTTACGTATCTTACTTGTTTTATGATTGACACGGATGCAATTTATACAAACTGCAACATTCCTCTTCGAACAACCTTTCGCTTTATCTTCTCCAGAACAGTTAAAACAGGCTGTTGGTTCACGACATTCCTCAGCACGACAGTTGTACCCGAAAGACTTAAAACATCTATTCATCATAAGAAAATCTTTCACTTCTCATGCACATCAATTAATTTTTAACCTGGATTGACGGAGAATATATTTATGAACTGTAGGGTACGTTTCAGTCAAAATGTGACTCGTATATTGAAAGTTTTTTTAAAGTAAAACGAAATCTGCATATACTTTATTTTCGTAATATTCAAATCCTTAGGGAGTTTTTCAAAATCACTTTCAGAAGATCTTCATTAGGTATTTCATTTGGCATATGTTTTACTAATGTAACAGGATTCCTCCTTTTTGGAAAGGATGTATTTAATCCCGGAGAGTTTTCATTAATCTCGGCTTGAAGTCGGTAATTATCATTTTTGGAAAAACGCTGAGCTGAAACTTTGTTTCCTCTAACATTTTTCAAATCCAACTTAACGTTTTAATGGTCAATAAATTACTTTAAAAAATTGACTTCTCCAATTAGATATTAACTTGCTAAGTTAGAAATCTCATATCAAAGAAAGTAATAAATTTTTTCTTAAATGAACTAAAGAACGTTGTACATTCCTACAGCTAAGATTAAAACTGTAGAAATTTACAACGTACAACTAAGATTCCTATAGCAAGGAAGTAAAAAAGAATGAACCCAGTCGTGCCAACAAACAATATTCAAAATGACCACATTATAATTCGTATTTTTATAATCATGGAAAGTTGAAAGATCAGGCGATCAACGGTACACAATAAAGGCTATAAGTGCCAGGATATCCTGGAAAAGAATTCCTGTAGCAATAGGCTCTTGGATCTAGGCACGGTCAATATTATTCGTTTCCATATTTAGAATAAGCTATTGTATTGCACATTTAGTTTTATGCAGGTTTAGCTGCACAGAATTCAGAATTCGCTCATGTGATTTAACCGTAATCAGTGGAACGTGCCATCCATTAGATCTCAGCTATTTTGTTGGTGACACCGAACGTCGTTTCTCCCGAACTTGGCACCTTTTTCACATTTATGTTGTTGTTATGATATTATTAATTTTTATAAAGCTAAATTAAAGGTTACGTTTTTATGAAGACACTTAAATGAAAAAGCGTCTAAACATTACATTACGTGACATTCGTGAAAAGGAAGCATTGTAATCGCGAAAAATTTTAGGTATCATATTACAACTAAATATACATTTTGACCGCTATTGAATGCAATTTAACGATGTTCTTACATGACATCTGTACGTAAGGACAGAATAAAGGTCTATTTTCCCTAAAAAAAATATAAAACTGATTTAAAATTAATTCTGAAGAGAAATTTCGGGGCTTCTGTGCGTACGTACGTATCTCGCATAACTCAAAAACAGGTATCCTCAAAACGTTGAGATTTTGTGTATAGGATGTTATAGCAGTGAGAGATACACATACATTATTTCTTCATTTTCTTCTTCATTCCCGCTGTTTAAATGCTCAACTGGTAAAATGTCTTCAATAGTTTTATAAGGTATATTCTCCCTCTTTCAAACATGCCTTCGTGGTGTGGCGGTATAGCACACTAGGTGCGTATTCAAGAGGTCCAGATTCGGTTTCCGGCTAGGTTGTTGCTCATTTTTCAGTTGACTATACACTGGCATCCGAAGGATAAATAATTCATCACCACCAGGATTTGGCGATTAGGTCCCCTTATCTCCAGCCGCTTTTTAAAAGAGGGAGTATATAAGATATTTTCTCTCTCCTTTCAGCATGCTTTCATGGTGTAACGGTAGCACACTCGGTGCGTAATCGAGAGGTCCAGGTTCGAGCACCAGCGAGAGCATTGCTCATTTTTCACTTCTTCTACTTCAAAACACCTTATGACTCTACAAGTTATTCAACTGCGCATAAGTCTGACGTCATTACATGAACATCACAGTTTAAGCAGTCCTCGATTCCAATACTTAAGCTCAGCAATTTCCAATCTTCTTCAACTATAATCACAGTTTCATCATCATTTTCATCGTCAACACTTTCATTTGACTCTGATTTTGAAAATCGTGCTTTAATGAAGCAATTTTAAATTGTTTATGGTTTTAATGAATGCAGGTAAATGAAATCATATTCATAGTCTCAAGAATATTAAAATGTTTCTGTTTATTTCCTGTAGTTATATTTTGAAGGGCTATTTTAATCAACCTTTTCTTGTACAACATTTTCAAATTCTTGATGACACCCATATCTTACACTAGTACAATTTACAAGAAATATATCGTTTGAGCTGAGGCGGTATACTGATCCACAAAAAAGTAAACTTTTGCAGTTTTGTGTATTTTCTTGTTTTGTGAGTCATTCTGTAAACATATCTGTTGTCATCCATGTTTTTTTCTTTGCCTTTACAGTCTAATAGGAGAGTTTTAATATATTTAAAGCACCTTGGTTTTTGTTGCTTTCCTTATAACCAAAGAAGTCATTTTCCCATACCATTAGGATTTGTACAAAGTAAAACAGTGAGACCTTTTACTTTGCTTAGCTCCATGGCAAATGGTCATCTTTGAAAGTTAGGGTGCTTCTAGGCATAAGGTTAAGGAAAAGAACAGTTCCATTAACATTAAAAATATCTTTTAATCATATACATCTATTTGTATTTTGGTGGATATATGTTTTGAACCACTCTTTACCGATTCAGCAGGAATGTGTTTTGATTCTCCATTTATTACTTTTCGATTAACATGAAGCTACTGAATGAAAAAAGTTAGCAAACTGGATTCGATCTCATGAAACTTTCCTTCTTGAACACATAATTTCTTTGAAGGGAACTGTCCAGAAACATCTGCTCTTTCCTTAAGTTTTGTTTCCATCACAAAAATCTGTTTTTAATGTTTTCACAGGAATATCCATTTTCTTTGATGACTCAGCTTTCGTTAAACCAGTATTCTTATGGAATTTTTTAAGATTTGAACTTTAGAGGGCTTTAGTTTTCGCGACATTGTATCAGTTAATTCTGCTCCATCTAGTTTACTGAACAAAGGGTCCTGTTCAGAAGAAGAAAACGTATCTTTTTTTCCTTCCAACTATACCCGTATCAGATCCGGCCCTAGCGCTTTTGCCGCCATAGGCAAACCTCAAAAGTGCCTCTGCCAAAGATCCAAGAAATTAAAAGAAAATATGTTTATAAAAAATGATAAGAAAAATACGGTCTAATCTAATTGAATTACTCATACAATTACAACAATACTCGTACAATATTTACAAATTTTTTAAAATTAAGAACGGACAAACTTTGGAGCTAAAACTAGTGAAAACATCAATTTTAAACAACAAAGAATAAAGAATGCAAGTATAATACAGAAAGTTTAAACTTAACTTAAAATAATCTCTCTCGAACACTTTTTCCCTGCAAAATCGCGAATAAATTCCTTCAGATTTAATTTATTACTCAAGTCATCTCAATGGCCAACACTGTTAACATATTAGGGCAATTTTGTACAGACATGGTTCTTAAATAATTTTTTTATTATTTTTAGCTTAGAAAACGAATTTTCGCCAGTAGCAACAGTGACGCCATGATTAGCAAAGTTCTTAAAGCAATGCTTAAATTTAACCCAATGTTAGGGGGAGGTAATAAATTTAAGAGTGTCAACTTGATCTTCTTCTCTTTTTAAAAGTGAAGAAAAAAAGGTTTGTTTCGTCATCGAATTCTAAAGCATTAAGATCGGAGGAAGTTCTGTTAAGAAGTTTTCCAGATTTTTACAGTGTGCTAGAAATAAATTCTTACATATATATTTAAGTTTGTGGACATTGTACAACAAACTCAAATGAGTCGTTATGACGACCGATTAGGTTGAATCTTAGTTCCAGCGCATTCATCACTTGATCGATAGAAGAGAAAAAATTCTATTTTATATTTCTCTTATGAATCTTGTATAGGTTCGTCTACACTTTCATATAAAAAAAATGTCGTATTTTAATCGGTCGCGATGACGTGGTGTAGTCAATTCAAAGTTTTTCTACGTCTATTTCGTTAGCCAATGTTTCAGCTTCTAAGATAACGTTGTCAAAGGAGTGATTTGATCTTAATTCTTTAAAAGTTAATGAGTTATTTAATACATCAGTTGCTTGAAAAAATCAAAATCTTTTGATTGGAATAGCTTATTTATCGGATTAACGTGATTCAAAATTTTATACCAAATGGCGATCGAACATAAAAATTTAAATTGGTTTATCGGGATCAATAAACCGCCGGTCTCATCTCGAATCCTATTATCTAATTCTACATTTTCCTAAATACTTAATTACTTAATGAAAGCGTAGTGAATATTTTCTGTTTGAAAACATAAAGGTTTTATATCCCGTGGTAATATCCATTGCCTCGAAACCTGCTCAGCTCTGTTCAAGTCTGAAACAACTCGCAGTTCCATCATTAATGTTGCTGTCGTCTTGGAAATCAAAATCAAAATCAGAACTGATAGTTAATGTTAAGATCTAGACTATCGGATGGTCCTTTACTTTATTTTGAACTACCTTCATATCTTAAGAAACTATGCAACACTTCTAATGGCTTTCTCTAAACTCTTCTTTTTATACTGACTTCCAAGCAGTCTTTTGCTTTCACCAGACATTCTAAAACAAAAAGTTAATTAAATAAGGTTAATCGAACAACGAAAACCGAATATACAGGGCGTCTTCTAAAAAATGGTAAAAATAACCTGAGATACCTTGCATCAAAATATAAAGATTAAAAAAAAATTGCATACATTTCGCATATATCAAGGAGCTACACCCTAGAAAGTTGTGAATATTCAAATGTCAAAGTTAATATCAATACATTTAGCAAACGTTGTATTCAAATCGCTTAACAGTTACTCAGAAAATTGCAACTAAACATGAATACATAAAAAGCCAATGTGGTTGAAAAAATCATTAAGTGAACTTAGAATATTAAAGGTGCAAGTAAAACAAACAGTAGTGACTTAACGGTGCTACTTTGGTAGACGGTTGCACGGATTTTTGGCGATTTATGTTGGCGCGGTTTTTACAATCGTCAGCCATCTTGAAAAACGCTGTTTTTACGCATAGTATTCAAAACTTTAAAAAAATAAATATCGTTAAAAGCAATAGATTAATTTTTTGTTGAAAATGTCGTTTTTACTTCCTTGTACGAAGTAAACAGGACGTATTGTAATCGCGAAAAGCTTCAGGCAGAATATTTCAACGAAAATATCCACTTTGACCGCTTTCGAATGCAATTTAACGATGTTTTTGCCTGATATCTATACGTACGGACAGAATAAAAGACTCATTTCCTCCAAAAAAACTGCTTTAAAATGAATTCTGAAGGGAATTTTTCGTGGCGTCTGTATGAACGTATGTACGTACGTGCGTACGAACGTACGTACGTATCTCGCATAACTCAAAAACGAGTAGCCTCAGGACGTAGAAATTTTGTATATAAGACTACTATAACATGTAGATGTGCACCTCGTATTTTGGTATCAATCGGCCGCGCCAAACGTATAAAAATATATTTATAAATATATCCACTCTGTTACCCGGCTCAGTGATCTCAGTTTCTTTACTCTTATATGTTTGTAAATTGTACATTTTACTTTAAAATGATTGAATTATGTTGTTTTTATCTTCTGGTTAAGGGTTTTATGCCTTTAGTAAATCTGTATGCAATATTTTTAGAATTATCAACAATTTTAAAATTGTTTAAGTGCCGCTAAGCCTAATTTGATGGCGGCCATTGCTCTTGTTTACATTTGAAACAGATGAGTAGAGGATTTGTTGCCAATCTAGAGAAACTTAGCTTCGCAACAACAAAGATAACGCCTTCATTTATTATTTAAATCATGCTTAATCCTTTCTGGGATTTTTTCGCGGAAATAAGCGTTTAAGATTTACTTCGTAATTTTTAATACAGATATTTTGAGTTTTTATGTATTTTTGCCTTGTCGCGAAGTGAAAACTGAATTAATTGAATGAGAAATACTCAATCGTCTGTGAAAAACTGTTTCTTTTTTGTTTTGTTTGCTTATTTTTTTATGCATAGTTCTAGCTTTATTATAGTATTTGAATAGAACATGTGGCAACGATTAGATAATTCTTTAAATGATATAAATTTTGTGCATTCTGAGTTATAATATGAACGAAGTATAATACTGTTAAGTAAACCTAGCGCCAGAGTGTCGCTATGGTAAACAAAGTGAATTTTAAAGAATGCATTTATTCTATTGTGGTTTATGCGCTGTCGGCGAAGTAGGTTTAATTCAATCTAATAAGTTTAAATGAAATTCAAGAAAAAATGCGTATAATTTAATATTCCATACAAGGAAGTCATGTGGTGTACACATCAGATTTTTTAAGATGGCAGGCAAGTGTAAATAAATACATTTATTATGAGTATAAAATACTAAAGTAAGGTTATTATTACTTTCATATAGCAAAGAAGAGAATAAAAACACCGCTATAAAAACATTGTGCCAACGTTTAATTAGATTAAAATATTATTTAAATTGAATATCGAATTAAAAACCTTATACCAACATTTAAAAGAATTAAAATATTACTAAATTCAGGTACTTTAAAATACGTTATAAAGAATATAATTAACATTAAAACATATGTGACAATAATTATCTCAGCAATTTTTGAAAATAGTGTATTAAATTTTAACAAAAAATGAAGTATACAATTATAAAGTAAAAGAAAAATATGTACTTACATTTTTTTGAGTCATTTAACCTGTCGTTTATATCAATAAACGACAGGTTATTCACAATACATTCACAGGTTACGACAGGTTATTCACAATAAAAACCACAATACCACAAAAAAATCGAAATCATAATTTAGATATCAATGAAAAAAATTTGAAAATGTAATATCAAGGGCAGGAATAAAAAAATTAAAAAAAAATTATAAATAGATAAAGCAATTTAGAGTCAAATTAATGGATCATGAAGTTTAAAAATAACAAAAAATTAAAAAAAAACCCTCCAGTAATAGGTATTGTTTTTAAGATTTCGAAGATCCTTTAACCGCCCCTACCTGAAGTACAAAGGACAATTTTTTGATTCCGATACCAATAATTCTTGGTACTTACCTATAACAACATTCATCTTTGAAACAGACATCTTTGAAGGAATTCGAAGATATGAATTAAATTTTAAAATGGCGCGGTAATGCACAAATTTTCAGTAACCAATCAAGGAGGTGATTACAGCTCGTTAATGCACAAATATTCTATAACCAATCAGAAAGCTGATTACATCACGCCTAAAATTAAAATTATCTAAATAATCATAAATAATAAAATAATTTTTCAAAAAAAATGCAAAATTAAACTGTACTTTAATATTTAACAGCCATAAATAATGTTTAAAACATTAGATTAAATTTATAGATATTAAAACTAATTACTTAAGGTGACGTCAATGATTACATCATCCACAATATAAAATTTCATAAAATATCATAAACAATAAAATTTTTATTTCAAATAAAAATGCAAAATTAAATTGATTTTTAATATTTAAAAGCCATATAATATTTAAAACACGGAATTTATGCATAATCAAACGCATTATTTTTTAAATAAAATGACAACAAAGTATCGGTTACCATAAATAACTTATCCAGCAGTGGGTTTACAATAAGTCGTATTACTCGCCAAAAGAAAAAACGCCAAAATTCGTGCAACCGTCTACCACAGTAACACCGACTTAACCTCTAAAAAACAATTTTCACATCCAACCACACTGAAAATGTTTCATAAACTGTATCATTATCACAATCCAAATGGACCTGACGGACGTTGTTGCATAAATAAAGCATTTGTTTAAATCCGATTCCCTTTTTTTAGAGGTTAAAAAGCTTATTAAATCCTGTCAGCGGCGGGAGTGCATTTTTCATTTTGCGTCACACGGTCGACTACACAAATACTCTCTATCCCCCAGAACTTAGAAGCTTTTCTGTTCTCAAAATATAAGAATATTTTCTGCATCTCAAAATATAAGAATGGCTTGAAGCATGGCAATTCCGATTGTATTTAATTTTATTTTAATATTCCTTTATTTTCTAGATTCAAGCAGTATGAAGATATATATAAGATATATATATAGTTGGGGTAGTTCAATTGGTTTTACCGCCTTGCCCACCGCCTAGGGCCGGCCCTGTATGTAGGAACATGTTTTCAACTCCTGTACCAGACTGTGATGGCTTATGGCTTTGTTTTCTTTTCTTATCCCCATTTCTGAGAAAAATATGTGAACGGTGGGACTGCGAAATGTAAAACCAATGCAGTAAAGTAACAAAAATCGACATATAATCGAAATTATGCGACATATGAAAAGAATATTTTACTATTAAAGTACATAGGATTGAATCATGATCAAGATGAAACGACGTATAATTGTAAAAGACATATAAACGGGAAACTTGTAAACGGTGCTCCTCTATATTACTATATCTATGATGTAAAATGAATTGATTTGTTTTGTTACACTTACTGCTCATTTTTGCACAAAGTCTGAGTTATATTTTAATTGACTCGCTTTCGTTTAATCTTTGTTTAATATTATTTATTTATTATTTTATTTCGTTTAATGTTTGTTTACTCGTATTTGGAAGTCTCAAAAATGTATATACAACTTGTTGTTGGATTTATTCTCTACTTTCAAGAGTTTATTTGTTTTGTTAACTTTACTGCTGATTGCTGCACAAAGTTTGAGTTATATTTTAATTATTCCACCCTTTGTTTAATCGTTATTGAATATTATTTATTTATTAAGTAATTTAGTTTAATGTCTGCTTAATCTTATAGCCAATTCTCAAAATGTATATACAACTTAAAAGTTGGATTTATTCTCTACATTTTAATTCTCCCATTCTCATTTTCATGCATTTCATACTGTAGCCAGTTACAGTATGAAATGTTAACTTATTCGATTCCTCAGAGAATCGTGGATTTAATTAATCATACATGTTTTTCGTTATACCAGAAACTCTTCTGTTACACAGTTATTGTTACTGTTTGTATTTAAATAACATTATTTATTGTTTTATTAGTAAGAATTTATATAAATGGGATTCCTATATAAGGGTTTGTTCCTTTCAGCTAAATTCGCGTTTGTGAATAAATATAATAAATGTTAAAAATTCTTTAAGGAAGTTTCCATATTATGGTAGTGGGATTTCCAAATAATGCTTAACTTTACTGTTTGATACGAAGATACCAAAAATAATAATAATAATAATAATAATAATAATAATAATAATAAAAAGGAAAAGAAAAAGAAAAATAAATTTATCCAAACGCTCTTCAGACACTAGGCAGTTAAGTTTTATAGTTTTCATCATTTCCACATACGGCAGGCAGTTTCTTTTTTGCTAATAAAACCTGTTGGCAAGAGAGATAATCTTAACCGCAGCTGCGCAATTCGTTCGTTCTTTCGTCAGTTGTTGACAAACTGGGAAGGACTATTTAAACACCTATCGTGTCATGAGTCAGTGATTTCATTTCACGGTGAAATGGTGTGAATTTAATAAAATCTTGCAGAGGACCAAGTATTTGCGCTTTCTTTCACAAAATGAAGTCGATTGTAATAATTTTTGTAGCTGGTCTCTCTGTTGGATTAGCTGCTGTGATGACTGGTGGTTGGAGCAGAGCAGATACCGCAAATTCTGCTAGCACTCAGAAATACGCTGAGTTTGCTGTTGCAAAAATTTCGGAAAAATTAGATTCTTTATTTCATATGAAATTAATGGAAGTTCTTTCCTCTCAGAAACAGGTAAAATTTTAACTGTTTTATACATCTGTTATTAAGTGTTGTATATATATAATTTTAGGAGTAATCGTACTGAAATAGATGCTTTTTTCAATTTTCGCTTATTTCAAATTAAATTTGGAATAACATGAATGCATATTAATAATTTTTTTTAATAAAGTAAACATTTGCAAATTGTATCCGCGATATTATGGCATCTAAGATTTAGGCAATTAATTACGATGTGATACATAAATAAAGTTTTTAAAGTACCTTGCCTTAAAGTACGTGGTAGACTTTTAAAGTAACTGAGAACGTTGTTATACAAAATATGAATGTGAAGAAATCTCTGGAATCATTCCAGCTCCTGTAATAATGAATCTTCATACAAAAATTACTATTTGTTGTTTTTCCCATTTTAAACATTGTGATGTAGAGTATTGTATATTTTATGAAACAATCATTGTTTCTTGCAATAAATAAAGTATTCTTCGGATATTCAATGAATTCAATCAAAACTTGGGATGATGTTCAACGAAATGTATATTCAATGCAAATATCAGTTTTCAAGAAATAGGAAAACGATGCCTTACTTAGAACGCTTTACGAAGTTTGTTATTATAGTAAAGCCTTCACTGGATATGTATTTTATCAGAAGGATATGTTCGCGGAGGGTTTTCAAAGGAAACTGATGCTTATTAACATTTCGCATAGCGAGAAAGACTAAATTCTCATGCAACCAATCCGATTATCACCAGAATCGGAGTCTGACTCAAATTGCCTTTTTTTTCTGATTGGCCAAACTGGGACACCTGCCGAACATGTAAATTCAAATATTTACAACTTTTAAACTTTTCGCTAGTGAGCTGAAATATTCCGGAAATATCCCCAGGAAGTATTTATTTACGATTTTCAAAGAGTCGTAGAATGTTCCAAGCATAATCTATCTTGAAATATTCTTGTAACCTACTGGGTGAATATATCTGAAATATTCTTGGCATTTTTATGGTAATATTCTTCTGTATTATTATTTGAAAAAAAAACTTTCATATATTCTTAGAAAACCATACTAAGACTAGAAAAAGAGTGGATTGTGATTAGTTTTCTTATACTAGTCTAAAGAAAATCTTAAGATGCTGAAAATGTAAGAGATTTGATTTCTGTTTATAGCTTAAATTCCTAGAACATTCTTAGTATATGTAAAAGCTATTCTTTATATATCATTGGGAATATTCTTGATATAATAAATTCGGCTGACTATGGGATATTCCATGTATTCTAAAGTGCGATTAGAAGACATGGAAGTTTCCTGCAATATTTCCATAAATCCTCTGGAATATATCAAGCATAATCTTGTGTTACGCAGAATTTTATTAAATATAAAGTTTGAAAGGCCTGCTTTCAATTAATGTACATAATAAGCAACGATTGCCACTAACAAATATAAACGCGTTACACTCCCGTCTACTACGTTATTTGGCTCACATTTCATGATAACGAGGGAATTCTTCCAAGTTTTCTGTCCGAGTGAAACGATGGACAAAATGGATAAACGGTCGACAAAAGTGACGTAAACATTTCACGAGACGAATGTTTTAAAGTATTAAATCAAGTCAGACGGCTAATCGTGAACAAGGAACTCAACATTGTCACAGAAGAGGGGCCGTCAGACCCATAAAGAAAATAATTTCCAGCAAGGTTAAAATTTGGGAAGACTAAACATTTTTCCAACTAAATATGCGGAACGGAAGGTCTAGCTCGTTTTCTATTCCATCTCGCAAATTTTCTTCAGAGAAAGGAAGATAGGGATAAACTGATGTCCCGAAAGTATTATTTCGGGGCAGAGAATGTGCTACTCAAAAACCGAATTGTCTCGAAAAACTGTAACATCTGGAAACCCTACGTAAAACGAATTATTCTTGTTCAGATGTAGCATCTAATCAAACATCTGTTGGTCATCATTAAACAGGGAATTGAATATTCGTTTCCAAAATTGGGTTTTTAAAGAAGTAAAATATGGATATTTACGGAACTAACATTGAAAGTGTTAATTTTTAGATAGATTAAATCTAAATGTTTATCTGATTAATTTTGAGCAGATGTGATATTTTATCTGATTAATTTTGAGCAGATGTGATATTTTATCTGATTAATTTTAAGCAGATGTGCGGTTTTGTTTGATTAATTTTAAGCAGATGTGCGGTTTTATTTGATTAATTTTAAGCAGATGTGAGGTTTTATTTGATTAATTTTAAGCAGATGTGGGGTTTTATTTGATTAATTTTAAGCAGATGTGAGGTTTTATTTAAATAATTTTAAGCAGATGTGAGGTTTTATTTGATTAATTTTAAGCAGATATGAGTTTTTTTTTAAATAGTAACAAATAATAAACTATCCCATAATGTACTGAAACTTTGACGTAGAAAACATTTTTGACGTAAAACTAAATTTTTTATGCAGAATAATGTGCAGATTTTAAAAAGGAATTTTTTGTATTTTTTGATGCAGTACAGAATTGCGCAATTACTTTTTAAAAAATCCGGAAAAAGGTTACAGTGCTTAAGTAGTAAGTTTTATTTTATGGCTAGGTTTATCAAGTCTATATTTCAGCAGTTTTGGGAAAACGTTTCATAGGAAGTAAGATAGGTGTTTTTTCAATTGTCTTTAATTTGACAGCTTTTCTTGAACGTGCCATCATACTAAAATTTGCGGAAACATTTTTCACTCTTCAAAATCCTTTGGTATTTTAAATTTATAATTATGAAAGATTTTTCTCTTTGTGTGTATCATATAACACAGAGACTGTTAGCACCACACAGCGCAGATCTTTGAACACTTTTTGGCTGGACAGTGAAGGTGTGAACCTCGAAGCAAACTTTTCCCTCGAGTCTAAGGGAACAGATATCTCCGAGAAAAACCATTTTTAAAGGAAACTGGATGATATTCACATTTAAGTATGAAGAAAACCCGAATTCTTTCATGCAACCAATTCGTTCACAGGGATTTGAACCTAGTTCGAAGTACTAGTATTCAGCGAATTTACAACTCTGCTGTCGTTGGCTTACAGCCTTGAGAAATGCGCACTGAAGATTGGTCTCTATTCTTGTAAGAAATTGATATACTATCAGGTTTATATAAAAGCGTCGAATTGAGATAACAGACGATTTTTATTTTTTGACAGGATTGCAAATATTAAACGAAAAGGCGGGAAAACTGCAAAAACGTACTTAATTTATACCAGCTGAGAACTGAAACACCTCAGTTGAGACACTTTTAAAAAGGAGTTTAAGCTTGTAATAATATTATTACGTCGAAAGAAATCATAAAATCATTACATATAGCTTTTCAACCTGGCATATCAAAACATGATAAAACACGAAATAAACCAAGTAGCAGATTATGTAAAAAACTTTTATATTCAAATGCGTAATCTTTCTAAATCATCAGTAAAAGTTGCTTTCTGTCGCATTTGCGAACAAAATAAATGCTTCTGAATTAAATTAAGAAAGAAATATAAGAAGAAACTTGTTATTTTGATAATGTAATAGTATTAAAAAAGTTTTACGGATGAAAAATATTTTCTAATTAGCTTTATAAATGTAAAAGTTGTTAAAGTGTTGTGAAATTTGACAAATCTTAGGACTTCCAAATTAAAGTTTGAAATATAGCACACATGTAAACAATAAAAAGAAACTTAGTTTCTATTTTTTTATTTTGTAAAAAATAATATATTTTATAATAACTGATCAAGTTATATAATTAAGAAATTCTATGTGAAAATTTTATTTTGAGTAACTTTTCAGATGGAAAAAATTTGAGAATTTCAAGAGAAGTTTTGTGAAATGTAGTTAGTTGCAGTAGTTGAATAGATTACAAATTAATTATTTTTCTAATTTCCATGCACTTTTGAAAATATGAAATATTTATGCTTCTGCAAAACGCCTTTAATTCATTACGCTATTTTCCAGCTCATAATTCTGTGTTTCAGGTTGTATCTGGAATGAAATACATGTTTAAAATGAGAATAGGTGCTACGGAATGTGAAAAGGGTAATAATGACGTAGATTTGAGTAACTGCGAGTTTAAAAATTGTGAAGTGAGTATGAAGTCATTATTCTTACTGTTATTTATTTATTTGTGATTTTCTTGAAACTTGATTTCCTTAATACATGATTTTATTTAATTTGGTGCCCCTACTTTTTACCGGAAGGGGTTCAAATTTTATAATTAACTAGCGGACAAGCCCGCCAGGTGAATGAGCTGCAGCCAAAGCAAAATTTATAAGTTCTGAGTACCCCTGAAAAGCAAATGTATAAAAATATTTCAATATGATTGAAATCAGTTCATTCTTTCCAAATAATAATAATAATTTTTTTTATTGCCAAACCAGGAAAACAAAAAATTTTGATATTTCAGGTGTGACGTCATGATTTAAATTTAATCGAATAAAACATATTTTCCTTAATATTAATCAAAGAGTTAATGTGGCAGTAACATATCATGTCAATTATACTAACCTGAAACAAAAACAAAAAAAAAAAAAAATTGTCAGCAGCAACTATTTAGTTAAAATGCTGATAACGAAAAATTGTTGACATACAATGACGTCAAATGCAATCACCTACTTTCTTCGACGTCAGAATATGACTTTTTGTAATAATAATATGTTTAACATTTGTCAATGCTATTTTTACTTCCTATTTTGCAAAACTTACAAATTTCTGCTGAACAAACTTCACTATTTGAAAGCGAACCGTGGCAACAGCTTTTGAAATAAAGCATTTTTATATCCAGTGCGCCAGTCACTGTTGTCACTCAAAAACGAGTGCAAAAGTTAGCGTTTTTGAGAGTTTTCAATTAATATCTCGATTGGTTAAGTCGTACCAAGATAACCTTCTCACGAATTTTTGGAATGAGAGGACATGAGAAGACTTTCGGCTCGTCACGTATTTAGAGTGCCCTCATTCCGCACGGTCACTATGCATTTACAAACATCCATGTCTTATCTGGGATTCGAACCCGGGCCCTTCGGTGCCACTTCGCTCCCCTAACCCCTATACCGTCTAGGCGACAACTCCAGGAGATGATACCACAAACAAACAGAGCTTCAGATTTTAATAGTATAGAATTTTGATACTTCTATTGAGCCGCTTTTCTTCAGATTTCTCAGACATGCGTATTTGCGATGACAGAATAATATTCTTTTTCGAAGTTGCGTCATTTTATTCAAATGCAGTAATGTTTAACTATCACAATATTCTTAGTCATATATATTTAAAAATAATGTCATGGGGCACACATACAAGAATTGTATTGCAGCATGAATTAAAGGTTAAGCAACAACAGAAGTAATAACGCAGAAATCACATGTATGGAGAAAAATATAACTATTTAGTATCATCATCGCACAGAAGATACTAACTAAACTAAATTTATTTTTATGCATAAAAGAGATTTAAATAACGTTGTTTCATCGCCATCATCTCCTTATTCATCATGTCGACTGTCCAGCTCAGTGATGGCGAAACTTTTGAGTTCGGCGTGTCAAAATTCGAAAAAAAAAAACCCTAACTGAACTCTGGAGTAGTGTCACATGTTCACACACTCGCAACATTTTGCTGTGTCATACATTCATAGTATTTTGATATTTTCAGCCCTAACTAAGAAAAGTTACATTTCTGATTTTTTTAATTTTTATTTTTAAATATTTACTTTTACTTCTTTGTACGAAGTAAAGGAAATATTGTAATCGCGAAAAATTTAGGGTATCACATTTCAACGAAAACATCCCCCTTTATTGTGTTTTTAAACTGTTTTAGGCTTTTCTGTATTTTACAAATTTTAATGAAATTGAATGAATGAGGAATATATCTCTAATGAAATTCAAGGAAATTGAATGAATGAGGAATATATCTCTAATGAAATTCAAGGAAATTGAATGAATGAGGAATATATCTATAATAATAAAAGCAAGTGTAATGTGTCTGTCTGTCTGTCTGTCTGACCGAGCTCTCCAGCCAAATCTATCGCACGCAGGGACCTGGAATTTTTTATACGGAAGCACAAAGGGGCTGGCCACCAGACCTCGAAGCTCGATTTTCGATTTTTGAATTAGAAAAATTTTAAAAAAATTATTTATAATTAATTAATCACGGTTTTTTTGACTCACTGATATTATTATTTGTTTTCAAATAACGTTCGATTGTAACAATTGATTTCTTTATTCTAGCGTTAGTTTGCTGTTTTGACGATACATTAAATCGATGAATTACAATTCATTTCTTTTTTGTAGCTTGTGGGGGGGGGAAGAGAGAGAGACAGTCTACATGTCCTACACTACTATTCCTGCGCTATTCACTTATCTGCATTTTCTAAATGCACGGGCAACGCCGGGCGGGTACACCTAGTCTCTAATGAAATTCAAGGAAATAAGCTTTAATCAAGTGCAGCAAAAAATGCGCATAATTTAATAGGCCGTTCGTGGAAATCATATGGTGTCCGGTGTCCGCCGATAACATCGCGGAAGAAAACGTCGCGGAGAAAACAACGCAAGGCGAAAACGTCGTGCTACAAAACATCATGGGAGAAAACATCGCAGTTCTTAAACATCGTGGTACAAAACACCGTGGTCGAAAATAGAGCGGTTCAAAACTTCGCAGTTTAAAAACATCGTCATCGAAAATATCGTGGTAAAAAATAAGGTATCTACAAATCATCGCATGACGATAACATCGCAGACATGCTTTTTTCAGGTTTTAATAATTGTAAATGGATCCCATAAGGATTTTTGAGCGCAAGATGAAAAGAAGAATAATTTTTACTTTCACATTTTTTTATTGACTAATAAATTTTTGCTGAAAAAGTAAGAAGGAAACTTAAGCATAGAAAATTAAATGCAACTTATATAGATTATACTTTTCATGAAAAATTACCAGTAAAAACTTTATAAAAATGATTTATTAATGGCCTTTGTTAGTTAACTATGTCGGTTTAAAATTCTATTGAGTGCTATAAGTTGCATTAATTTTCTATGCTTAAGTTTCCTTCTTATTTTCTCAGCAAAAATTTATTAGCTAATAAAAAATATGAAAGTAAAAATTATCCTTCTTTCCATCTTGCGCTCACAAATTATTATGAGAATATCCATTTACAGTTATTAAAGCCTAAAAAAGCATGTCTGCGATGTTATCGTCATGCCATGATTTGCAGATACTTTATTTTTTACCACGTTATTTTCGACAACGATGTTTTTAAACTGCGAAGTTTTGAACCGCTTTATTTTCGACGACAATGTTTTGTACCACGATGTTTTAGGAATGCGATGTTTTCTCCCACGATGTTTTGTAGCACGACGTTTTCGCCTAGCGTTGTTTTCTTCGCGACGTTTTCGTCCGCGATGTTTTCGGCTGTAACCGATGATCTGGTCCGTGCACTTAAAATTTCTTGTTCGTAGTGCAACGATTTCGTTTCTGATTTAGAAGTTTCGATCTTAAGGTGACAAACACATGTGTCCAGATGCTATCTTGAAAATCTGCGAGTTGTATCTCTAAATCGTCAGTCTGCATCCATTGGAAATCCTTTAATTATAAAGCACTTGTAAACTACTCATCCGGATATTTAATCATTTTAATGGCCTTTCGAAATATTTTTCTACTTGAGAAAAATACTTATTAGTTTCTACTATCTCGCTTAAAAGTTTTTATTTAAAAAAAAAAAAGAAAAAAAAAAAATTGACGTATCCAAACATAACGTCAATACCTTTGCCAAAACTTTGCAGTTTTCAGTTTAATTCATTTATTCTAGCAATAGAGATATCTTTAAACGGTATTCCTTCCTTTCATCTTTACTGTTTTCATTAGTTTACAATGATTAGTTTCAAAATGTGCCTTTACATTCCACACTATTGTTTCATTACACGGTATGCATAATGATGAATTGTTTCTGTGAAGAATCCCGTACATTTCGGTTCAGATATCTTGAAATGGTCGGCTACTGCTACTTCCACTTTCAACATATTATCTTGCTTTTTTGTTTTTTGAATTCTTGACCATAGGAATTCAAAAGTAAATAAATAAATATAAATCATGGAGGTTAAGTTATACTGTTGCAAAAATATTACACAACATTTTTAGTCTTTTAACGTTTGGATTCTCACTGAAATTACTTAAGAAGTGAAAACAAAATCTGCGAAAGCAGTTTAGAACTACAGAAAAAAAAAAAAAAAAAAAAAAAAGCTAACTAGTTTTTATCAGTTTAATTCGCCTTTTTATTTCGGAATTTATGAGGGTTTTTTTTTAAACGTTCCTGAGGAACTAAATATCTAGACATTGAAACGATCTATAAAAAATTATTCTTAACCTTTTTCACCTAAGTCGATATTTTCGAAGATAAAATAAAAAATGTTTCAAAGTTAAAGGGAAAATAAGTAGAAAGGAATTTTTTTAAGATACTCGTCGTTGTATACATCAGAACAAGTAGTTTTTGATCTAATAATTTTTGAGCCAACAGACGACTGATGGGAATGCGAAAACTTGTTTTCGTAATATAGGAATTTTGAAACGTAAAGAACTGCAAAAATACCACAAGGGGATTTTTTTTCACGACTACAATAATCTTTCTGACGCGAAGAAGTAAAAGCACATACTCGGAAAAATACACAAAAATGTAAGGTTAATGGGTTTCTCACCTAGTAATTTTATGCAGTGTTGAAGACTGACTGCTGGTATAAGTGAAGAGGAATTAAGTTAGGTAACAAGTCGAAGGAATCTGATGTAATCAACTATCCCAGACGCAGAATATCTCATGGAGCACTGTATGACATTCTCTCGCAGCCCAACCGAGATAGTGGTTAGCGACGCTGACTGCTGTACCAAAGGACCCGTGTTTGAATCCCTTAGAAGGCATGGGTGTTTGTAAATGTGTAGTGTCTGTGCGGTATAGGAGCACTTTGAATACCCGTTTTCCCCGGTGTGCGCTCCTTCAAAACTGGGAACTGAACTGGCCAAGTCATAATGCCACCTGTATGATGCTTAAGGCTCCTGCAAAGAACAGACGCAGTCTTGCCTCTTTGCCACAATGAATTTCATGGACTTGCTCTGATCTCACAGGAGAGGCCTGATGACACAGGAGGGTCTATTCAGAGGCCTGATCTGATGCAACTAATCGATATCGGAACTGGGATAAGCGACAACAATAGCAACAATACCGTTGTCTGTCACTCTTAACGAACATGGCGATCGAAAGCATTCTTCTACCATGATCGTACAAGCCCAGAACATATTAACAATGACGAGGCCGTTGGCAAGAGACAAATATTTTTGTATTTTGCAATTTTGTTTTCAAGTCGACTATTCATTTTTGGTGCGCGTCATGCAAAATGAGTTCGCGTGTCACTTATGGCGTGCATGTTATAAGTTCGTCATTACTGATCTAGCTGGCCCAACAAGCAGTCAAAGTTACAGCTACAATTACATTATTCAATAACAGTTATATGGCCATTCTTACATATGTTGAAAAGCATATATAATAATGATTAGCTTCAGTTAATATAATTCCTGTCTGACGGTTTGCATTTAAATATCCGTTATTAAAAGTAGTCACATTTAGCAAAAAATAAAATAATTTTTTTCATCTTTTCAGTGCGTTTAAATAAATCCTTAAATTAAAAAATTAATGTATACATTTTTCAATTCTCCTCAGCGTTTTTATATGCAAGAGTGAAATGTTTCTTTTGCAAGTAAAACTACTTTTCTAATCAAAAACATACACTGACTACCAATAAGTATTTGAACACCTATGCAAATGACGATATCTGCGGTCCCAAGGTACGCCACGGACTCCGCCGGTATATATCGTGTAGGAAACAGCATCGGCTTTAGTCGCATGCAAGATGCCTCGCAGTTCGAAGCTCTCTGATTTCGAGAAAGGTATAATTATCGGGTATCACAAATGTGGCCGATCCTTAAGAGACATATCTAGCGATCTGAAGTACCCAAAATCGATAGTGGCCTATGTGATTAAGAAGTGGAAGGTGAACGGTGATTGTCGGAATGTGCCCCGAGTCGGCAGACCAACGAAACTGGGAGATAGAGACCGACGAGTGCTGTCCAGAGAAATTTGGAAGAACCGCACCCAACCGATGGCCCTCATCCGCGAGGAGTTTAACAGACATCCGGGAGTATTGTTTCAATGAATGCCATCCATAAGGAAGCACATCTCCTTGGTTTTCATGGTCGTGCTGCTGCCCATAAGCCTTTGATCACAAAGTCCAACCACGCTGCTCGGTTAATGGGGTGCAAAGCACATCGAAATGGGAGCGTAAATCAGTGGAAACGGGTTCTTTGGAGTGACGAATCAAGTTTCACCCTTTACCGTTCGGATGGCAGGGTCTGGGTCTGGCGTCTACCTGGAGAACCGTCTCCTGCCAGAATTCATTGTGCCAACAGTGAAGTTCGGCGGAGGTGGAATTATGGTCTGGGGGTGTTTCTCCTGGTATGGGCTGGGACCCTTGGTCCCCATTCATGGTAAGCTCAACTCCGATACCTACTGCACTATTTTGGATGACAATGTGCTTCCTACGTTGTGGCAGTTTTACGGGTTGGACCCCTGTTACTTTCAGGACGACAATGCCAATAGTCATGTTTCGACGTTAACCAAGGCTTGGTTTGGTGCCAATGGAGTTCACTAATGGACTCGCCTGCCCAGAGTCCAGACCTGAACCCTATCGAGAACCTCTGGGACGAGTTGCATCGCCGAATTCAGGGGTGCACTACCCGTGCTAAATCGGTGAAGGAACTTCTATGTCTTCTCCAAGCCGAGTGGAAGAAAATACCACTAGCTGTCATACAAAGACTTGTGGAAAGTATGCCCTGGAGGATCCACGCTGTAATTACCTCTCGTGGAGGCTCTACCAACTATTGATTTTGAATAAAGTTAGTTTTTTTTCTATCACAGGTGTCCAAATACTTATTGGTAGTCAGTGTAGTTATAACTAAATCAAAACTTTCAGATTATGTTGATTTAAAGTAGAAAAAAGATCAGATTGTTGTTACATGTCATGAAACGTTTGAAAAATATGATTCTTGAATCTGCATAACACCCACTCCGCTAAGATAATTCTAGTAAATTTCTTTCTAGAACAGAAATTTTGTCTTTATTTTTGCAGTTATCCAAATTTCACATATCAGTGTAATTTCAAATAGTTGGTTTTTATAAGGCTAAGAAAAATAAAGGTTTATTTTTAAAATTTATTCACGCGTTTTAAAATTATTTTAATGTATATTATATATTGCGTAGAGTGTGTGGAAAAATTTAGAAGTATACTATCTCGATAGTATATGACAGTATGATTCGAAGACAGTCCAGATCTTGTGCCTTGAATGAAGCAAAGAGGTAGATTGAAGCCGGTGTGGACAGCAATATCATATAAACATTTAGCAACACTGATTATGCTGAACAGTCCTTTATCACTGCCAGAGACTGCTAATGTATTCTGGAGAATAAAGTCCAACCCATTTTTCATAAGTGTAACCGAAGACAGTGCCATGTATGAAGATGATAATGTGCCACCTAGCCGGGTTAGTGACTAGCGATGCCTGCCATGCCGAAGGGCCCGTGTTCGAATCTCGGAGAAGGCATGGATGTTTCTAAATGTACACTGTTTCTGTGGCATATGGGAACTCTAAATATGCGGCGAGCTGAAAGTCCTCTCGAGAGGTTTGTAATAGGGAAAGAGGGTGGGAGACTCATGGACCCGAAATGCTGTTTACCAAATTTGGGGGCGGAACTGAGCAGTCATACTGTCGCCTGTATGATGCTCAAGGCTCATGCCACGACAAGCGCAATCCTGCTCTCCTTGCTCCGATATATTTCGTGGTTTTCTTCTGATATTACTGTCAGAGATAAGTCACTTGTCTGAAAACAACAAACACAAAGGTGATAGTATACGAGTTTCACATCTCAAAACTGATGGCAGTGTTTTGAAGAGCATCAAATTCAACTTAAATTCATATCTTTCATGTCCTGCACAGTTTTCTGGTTTTAAAACCACTGGAGTTATTTGGGTATACTAGAACACAGTGCTGTAAAATATTTCCTCTTCCACTTTCACGAATGAAATAAATAATGCTTTGATAATAATATGTTGCTGTTTTATAATAAAATGAATAATCATTTATAACTATTTACATAATTAAATTTTAATAAATCAGTTTGTTTTTTCCAACAAATAGTTCTGCAGTGTTGGACTCAGAAAGCTGAGCTTATTCCCATGCTAATAAAATAGTACGCGCCAGGTGTACATGTTTGAATTTCATTATCAAAACTTTAAACATTTTTTGAAACATTGTTTGAGCGTACTAAAAATCGATTAAACTGTCCTTTATATACTTTTAGGACATGAGTGGGAAAAATCTTGTAATAATTAAATCATTAATTAAAAAAATAATATACGACTCTATTAGATTTATTAGTGTAAATGTAAGTACTACGCGATCTTATAATATATATTTTCTGTGTTTATGATACATTAATATACAAAAATAATAATGTAAGACTTCAGTGCTGATGCAGTTGTGTGTAACAAGTTAAAAAATGAAAGGAAATGTATTAATAAGATATTTCGCCTTAGTAATTCAACTAAGTAAAATAAGATGGAAAAAAAAATATTTCCCAATTAGTTTTTTAAAAAGATGTTTATTGTAATTCGATATAACTAGATATACTAATGTAAATACATTGTTTGTATGAAGTACAATGTAAAATGAAAGTTTGTACGCATATTCGAAGTAATTATGTTATATTAATCTGCCATAATCCAACTTTTGTTAATAGGTCAATCTCTTTGTAATAATTGTATACTGTGTCTTTGTAATTGTATATTCAATACGTAAATCTAGTATTGATGTAAAATTACTATGTAAATGTCTTGGTAGGCTAGCATCCGATGCGGGCCAACTAAAAGCCCAGCGGGGTACAGTAGTGCGGCGGGGCAACACCTGTAAAAGTCACTGACGAAGTTCTGGTGCTCCGTCCACTTTTCCCTGTCCCTGTCCTTTATATACTTCAGTTTCTTCAACGTTTAGAGTTTAAAAGTAATTCTTAAAGCACAATACTGAAAATTTTCATATCTTGAAAACATCTATCCTTTCAGATGTTGGTATTTGTACAGGTATTTTTATTTACATACCTAATGATATTTACTAAGTTTTGCTTCTAATAATTAGTTTATAATGCATTTTATTGATAATCTCAAATTATATGTAACAAATAAGGCTATTGTAACTGTGTTTTAAGTGGTTTAAAAAGTTTTTTTTGATTTCTTTTCAATTTATTGATAAAGACATTGCTTTAAACATTAAAATGTAAGTTATTAGATATATTTTACCATGTACTTTATAAGCAATCAACATTGCATGCACGTATGATATTACATATATTTATGAATAGGAAATAAGTCTCATCTTAGTGCTATGAAATGAAAAGTAAAAGCACAAAATTTTAGGAATGAAATGAAAATGCTAAATAAGTTCTGCGAAATTCTCTATATTGAAGAGAGTAAATTCTGCCTATTTGCTGATCGAATTTTATTTAGCTTTTGTTTAATTTAATTGTCGTTGAATTTTACTTATTACTAAAGTTTGCTTCTATTATTGTACGGAATTAAATACCTTTTATAAAATTACTTCTGTGTTGCAGAGTTTTATTTATTTAGTAATAAGCATTATTTTATCCTTCAGGCTCCAATGATTTGTAAAGCAACTGTATGGGATCAACCTTGGAAGGAAGATGGCACCAGGCTCTTAAACTATTCGTGTGAATCAGATGAAAGTCCATGTTAATCGAATACGCTTGCTTTTTACTCTTTCTTTAAATTAATTTCGTAGTGTTTATTTGAACTTATAATGTAGTATTCTTTAATTTTATATGAACGTTTTAAATTGCTTTTTAAAAATTGGGTGTTTTCCTTGAAGATGGGAAAAGTAATCTTCATACTCAAAAAATGTCAATATTTTCTTACTAAAGCTGAGAATTATTGCTAGCAGTTTAATAATTTACAAATATGATTACGTACTGAGTTATTTATCTCAATCTCTTGTATAACGTTGTTTAGGTTTTAGTATCGAGTTTTCTTGTAAAATACGTGAGTTTCTAACTCATTTATATTGTGGAGTCGTATTAAACTTTTTATCCGAAATTAGTATGTTTTGTGTATTAAATAATTATTATAAGTATAAAATAAAATAATATGCAATTGATTTGCTTTTCGTTTCTTGGTTCTTAACTATTTAGTTTATGTAATGCTCAATGAGTTGAATTCTTCTTAAGCAGTGCTACGGATTTTTAGAAAATAAAATACTGAGTTGAGAGAAATTCAGTTACCTGACTCTTAGTGAATATTGTTAGAGATAAATTTGGATCGGATTATTTATGTGTGGTTAAATTTGGATCGGATTATTTATGTGGTAAAATATACTAGGCCTTCCTGCCAAGGAAATGGAACGCTTTTCTGTATAATGTCCTAAGATAAATTCGTCCATATTTACGTTACACATCGGGAAAATTATAAGAAAATGGGATCAGCTGGTTCCATCATCTTTAGTGTAGACCTTTCCCCCCGGTTGCTTATGAGCTTGTAAATTTGAATGTTGGATTTAAAATGCATTTGTTCCCCTCCTTTATTACTGAGCCCTAATAAATGTTTAAAGAAAATGAATAGCAAGCTGAGACTAAGAGACCACAAGGTTGTGTAACTAAACGTTTTGCTCTTTGAAAGAGGTGCAATAAACTGTAGAATTCATCACAAGAAGGTGTTTTAAGAACAACAATATTCTGTAATTATGAATACTTGGTCATTAAACTGTTTCATTCAGGGTAAAAGTAATTGATATGACGGGGTAGTTCAGAGTAATCGTATTTGATATGACAAACTAAATAGCTGATATAACAAAATAATTTAGATTTCAAAGTACATCAGGTACATGTCAGTTGATGTTTCAATGATGGGTACGTGACGAAGGTAGAATTTTATTCGACATTCCGAGTCAAAACTAGTGATGTGATTGGACAGACATAATGCAATAACATTTAAACATACATAAAATAAAAAGTCTCATTTTACTAAATCAAAAACTAAAAATTATAAATCTTTTAGGCACACGTGTTGAGCACACAAAGAAGGCAATCTTGCTTGAACCCACTGTCTAGGGAAGATATATTTACAATACATTTTGCATTAAAATAAATTATCTAAATAAACTGAATATGGAATCCATAGAAACTCAAAGATTTGGAACCTAGCCTTTGATTCTTTGCATCAAAACATACCCACCGATATCTTTAAACATAAGTAAAAACGCAGCTTAATTGCCTACATTTACGAATACCTTCTTACTGATTTATATCGCACTTATTTTTGTATGCGCATGAAATCTAAATTATGGTAAAATATTGTTTTATATACGTAAGGAAAATAAGGAATATGTAAAAGATTAAATTATCAACTTAAATTTCCCTTCTCAATTCTAAAAATAGTAACCTCTCTCTGCACTGGGTAATTTCTAGATTAGTCCATGTCACATGACTCATATTCTGATGATATAAATGGAGCTTAAACTCCAACAACCAATAGTAATTTTATAGCAATATTAACTATCCAATCAAAAGGCATTGAGAACCAAAACTAACTCTTTCAATGATTTCACCCTAAACATAACGCACTTACTTTCAGCGCTTTGGCTTAGCTGGACTGCTGTCTGTCTGCTGCTTCCTTCTTGCTGCAAAGTTGTCAAAAATATAAACCTCTTGGAATAGATACAATTAATGAGGCAACTTAATTGTGTCCGCAACATTTTTGCTGAGAATATTTAATCTGTCTTCTGTTCCAATTTCCTATTCATTATGGATCAAAAGTTCTGCTGGTCAGTTACTTCTGACTTTTTTTTACCACATATATATATTTATTGACTATACTTGAGTATACACACAGTAGGCAAAACAGTGATTGATCTGCAAATGCGCAACTGGCAGACACACTGCGTTAAGGGCTAGATAACAAGACAATTTGATGGAGATGGATTAATAGAGAAAAAAAAAAAACTAGTGATATAAAACATTTTGTAAACTCAGTTCCAATAAACAGACGGACGTAAAAGTTTTATACCATTTGCATTGAAGCTATGTAAGTTATGGAATGAATTACTGCAAGATTTCATTGCCGAAGTTCTTGTAAATTAGTGGGTAAGGATGGCAAGACTATTTTACCTTAGCTAATTTTAAAATAAAAATATCCATAAAGAGTTGGGCCTAGAAACATGAAAGGTCCAATAGCAAAACATGTAGTCTCCTGATGTACTTTGATCAATTTGACAGCAAAGAATAGCCGTAAATTCAGACTACCTGCCTAACATAGCTCAGTATGGAGGTATATAAGTTACTCTTTTCCTTTTCGATGAGGTATTATATATACCGGGTGGCCATAATTAAACTGACAGTGCTCACAGTGTTCTGTAGCGCGATCTATTTGTGAGAATGACGCCACATTTTGTAGGAAGATTAAACAAGACGGGGGACGAAGGATTCCGCGAAAAAATATTAGTTCCAAAAGTCACCGCTAGGGGAATATTTGGCGCTGTGTAATAGAATATAGAGTGTTAACAAATGCAAATTAATACGGAATAAAATTACCTTTTATTATGGATATGCCTTATGGAATATGGATATGCCTTACAGTACGGTATGGAAAATCTTACGAAAGATTATCAACTTCTATCCGTACAAGATCAGCCTTGTACAGGAGTTACTGTACTCCACAGTTGACTCTTGCTCTCACCTTTCTTGCCAGAATGGAGGTGGATGATGCTTGGCCGTGATGAATGATCATATGGGAAGACGAGGCCTACTTTTACCTGAATGGAACTGTGAATACCCAGAACTGCTGAACTTGGGATGACAAATCACCACATGCAGTCACAGCAATTCCCTTACATTCACCAAAGGTAACTGTTTAGTGTGGGTTGACAGCGGAATTTATCGTAGGTCCATTCTTCTATGAGAACATTACCCCGACAAGACCGGAAACCTGCTCTGTTACCGGAGAGAAATATCGCAACATGTTGAACAGCTTTGTCATTCCGGAACTTCAGCAAAGACAATGCTTGGGGAAATCATTTTCATGCAAGATGGAGCCCCTCCACACGTTGCTGTACGGGTGCAACAGATGCTACGACAGAAATTCACAACAGAAAGAGTCATTAGCCGCTACTTGCTAACTGCATGGCCACCTCGGTCGCCTGATCTTACCCCATGCGACTTCTGGCTATGGGGTTACCTTAAGTCCAAGGTCTATCAAGGAGTGGTCCAGGACCAGGCTACGTTGAAGAATAACATATCACGGACTGTACGGGAGATTCCTGCAGACATGTTACTTTCTGCTGTTGTACATACTGTGCACAGAATGCAATATGTGGTCCACAACAACGGCAGCCACATTGAACCTCATTTGAATGCAAAATAAAAGGTAATTTCCCTATTGATTTGCATTTGTTAACACTCTATTTTCTATTACACAGCGCCAAATATTCCCCTAGCGGTGACTTTTGAAACTAATTATTTTTTCGCGGAAGCCTTCGTCCCCCGTCTTGTTTAATCTTCCTACAAAATGTGGCGTCATTCTCGCAAATAGATCGCGCTATAGAACACTGTGAGCACTGTCAGTTTAATTATGGCCACCCGTTATTTTCAGTGCAAGAAATAAAAATTTCGCCAAGAATTAAAAATCACTCTTCAAGCACCCTACTACAACTCAACTCTGCCAGTCTGAGCCAACCAAGAGCGTTCGACACCTTGTAGATAGAGTCACCGCAATGCGCGATATGCCCGAACCATCTACAGTGAAGGACATAAGATTTCTTGCTATTCTCAATATTTATCGACGTTTCTTACCTCATGCAGAGACCATACAACCACCTCTAGATTCGTTTTTGGTTGGAAGCAAGAAAACGCTAAACGTGTTATAACCTGAACCGCAGAATCTCGCGAAG
This sequence comes from Stegodyphus dumicola, assembly GCF_044657685.1. Taxonomy (NCBI): domain Eukaryota; kingdom Metazoa; phylum Arthropoda; class Arachnida; order Araneae; family Eresidae; genus Stegodyphus; species Stegodyphus dumicola. The sequence continues at coordinate 89,771,383 of NC_140779.1, read as the reverse complement.
TGTTCCAAAAATGCAAAAATGTTTTAATTTTGGCAACAAATTTCCATCAGCATCTAAACCATTATTACTCTACGTTGACGCATCAACAATATGTATAGGAGCAGTTTTACAACAGAAAGAACAAGAATTATGGAGTATGGAGTATGGAGACCACTTTCAAATTGTAACAAAAAAAAAAAAAAAAAAAAAAAAACTCTCACCAGCATAAATCAGATACAGCACTTACGATCGCGAATTATTAGGAATTTATGAAGCTGTTATTTATTTTTAACATATGCTAGAGGGTCGCGTTTTCATGATCTTCACAGAGCACAAACCCTTAACCTATGCTTTTCAACAGCGTTCGGATAAAGCTTCTCCTCGTCAAATGAGACACAGACTTCATAGGGAAATTTTCAACAGGCATCCGTTATATTGAGGGTTTGCAGAATATTGTTGCCTTGTCTCGTATTGAAGAACTAGCCGTTCCTTCGCCAATAAACTTTGCTGCCCTTGCGAATGAGCAACACCGAGATTCCTCTTAAAAAGCAAATCTTCCACCAATCTCAACTTGCAGTCTATGCAGCTGTCACCTGGAAAATCACCTTATTGTGATGTTCAGGATTCAAGATTTCGACCTTATGTTCCCTCCGGGTTTCGCCATGCCATTTTTAGTCAGTTACATCCTGGCATCAAGGCTTCGAGGAAACTGATATAGCAACGTTTCGTATGGCCTAGCATGCAAAAGCATATAACCAACTGAACACGTTAGTGCTTGGAGTGCCAAAGATCTAAAATTGTCAGACACACCCCCAGCCAATTAAAAAAAATTAATTTGCCCTCATCTCGCTTCAGTCACGTGCAACTCGACTTGGTCAAGCTATTGCCGCCCTCTAATGGATATTCCTATATCCTTACTTGTATTGATCGATTTACTCGCTGGCCCGAAGCCACTCCTTTGGTATATATTTCAGCTGATACGGTGGCAAAGACATTTTACACCGTTTTGATTTCTCGATTTGGAGTTCCGGAGCAGATTTTTACTGACGAGGGGCGTCAGTTCGAGTCCCAACTCTTCACGTCACTAAGTATTTGGGCCCATACACAGTGAGAACCAGCCCCTACCATCCAAGTTCCAATGGAATTGTCAAGAGATTTCATCGCTCCTTAAAACAATCAATTCGATGCCACACTGCTTTACAGTGGACTGATGTGTTACCTACTGTACTTCTAGGTCTTCGATCAGAGTTAAAAGAGGATCTGAATGCCTCTTCTGCCGAACTGGTATATGGTACTAATCGCCGTTTGCCTGGGGATTTCGTACATTCAGTCAGTCCATCTACCTGCAACGCAGATCCTGTTACATTCGTGGATCAGCGTAGAAAGTGCCTGTCAAAATTGCGACCAGTTCCTGCCAGCTTTCATTGAAAACAAACTGTGTTCGTACATAAAGAACTTAGAAACTCATCTTATGTTTTTCTCAGATGTGATGCTTCAAAGCCTTCTCTTGCACCACAATTTTCAGGGCCACATCAAATGCTAGCTCGAAATGAAAAAACATTTAAAATTTTGGTCAACGAAAAAAAAGTCTTCGTTAGTATGGACCATCTTAAGCCGGCATTTGTCTGGACACCAGAAGCCACCGGAGCGAATGCGTCTTTACCATCGCAAATTCCATCTCAAGATCCACATCTGTCTCCAACGAACTTCAGTGCACGCTGTTCCAAGCCTTCGACAGAAACCACGACTTCCGACTTATCAGATGCTACGACAAGAATATGCTCGGGTCGTCGAGTTCGCATCATCCCAAAGTATTTGTAAGGTATCGTTAGCATTGGAGGGGGAGTATTGTGGTGACCTGTCTACTACAACTCATCGCTGCCAATCTGATAACTCATAGCAACGAAAAACAAAATAATGATTATTCTATTGTTAATATTAACGATTTGTTTTTGTTATTATAGTTGTTTTTTCAGCTACGCTTTATTTATTATTGTTCAAAACGGCTTATTATACAAATTAAATTATTTTTATTATTATTACATTAAAAGCAGCGTGTAATTATCTGTCTCAAAAATTGTACTACCATACACCCTTTATTTCTTTTCCTTTCATTTGCTGAATTTTTAGTAGCATAAGCTAAGCAAAACTGATATCAAATTACAATGTATACTGGCTTTCTTAAGCTCGGAACGATATAATAAAAAAATGGAAAAGTGAAAGTTTAATTAATACCAAATTTCATACTAAAATAGCAAATGTGTTTAAGCATGACAGAAAAGGTATTATGTGCAAGGGAAAAATAATACTTAATTCCCGTAATTTATATGAGAGTTCGCATTTGGGTCATTAACAAATTGATGTTGAAAGCTAAAAACGAACAACAAAAACTTAGTTTAATAAAGTGTATGACCATCCCGAACCTTCACACAAACGTTACACCGATTGCTCATGTTTTCGATGATCAACAATCGCAGATAATAGTAATAGCCATTCCTCCATTAGGACAGTTTCTAATTGTTTGAGAAAAGCTGGTGGAAGTAAACGTGCAGAGACAGAAACGCCAGAGGGCATATCAAAGTTTTCAATTCGATTAAGGTCGGAGAATACAGTAGTCTTTCCGTATGAGAAATGCTTTCACACTTTAAATATTTGTGAAACGATGCTGGCTCGTTGGGGGCCGGGCATTGTCATTCATAAGGGGAGAAATCAGGACCAATTACTGCAGCATAGAGTCTCACAAAGTAGCGCAGAAGTTCATCTCAATACAGAGCAAGCGTCACGGAATTGTCTTTAAAGATATGCAGCTGGGTGCGATGTTCTGAATTCCAATCTCTACCAAGATGTTGCCACCTCTGAATGCAAGTTGGCTGATAATGTTCTGGGCCTGATACCTCATTCTCTCTAGACTTTTATACGATTATCATTTGAACACATACTAAACCTGGACTCATAAGTGAATAGAACATTGAATCAGTATGAGACAGTCTAACTGAGAAGTTGATGGCATATTGCCCTTTTGGATTAGGTGTTGGTGAAACTTTAAAAAACTGTACTCAGGCGTACAGTCTCTTCGTGTGAAATTTTCGGTACACATTACTTGACAAGTAACCCTCCAACCATGGATTTAACATTTGTGGAGGTTACTTGTCAATTCTACTTGGTTATTAGAACAATATATCGATCTTCAGAACGGGCAGTAACACTTAATTGACCAAACACAGGTCTCCCCCAACTGTTTGACCTGTTTAGAAGTTTTTCCACATTATAGGTATTAACGCCAAGAAAAGCGACATGTTTGATTGACATCCCTGATTACAAAGGCAAGCCTATTTAAGATTGGAGTAAGTCTATTTAAGATTTAAGCATGACTATCTCGCTAATCAGGCCTTGAATCTTGCCAAGTCAAAATTTCAACGATCTTTTTTCTTTTGAATGATCAGCCACATGTTACAGAATTCAGAAATCAGCAAATCATTTCGGTCTTTTTTTTTAGTTAATAAAAATTTTAATTATTATTGGAATTGATTAGCTAAATACAGCATTCAAAACAAAGCGTGATAAAGTGAGATTATTACCTTTGATGTAGAGAATTTTGATGAGAAAATAAAGAGAAATATAGCAAAACAAAAACAATATCGGGATAGAAAATAATGCGATGACAAAAGGTTTGTAACTTTCAAACAGCGTTATGTATAACACCGTAATAAAAATAATGCACCTACAAAATATCGAGCAATAAAAACATATTAGAAATATATATATTATGTGTCTACGGCTTTCAAAAACGTTAAAACATGCTTTTATTAAATTATACTATTGATTACATCTGTTACACATTTCATATAAAAAGAATAATGGTGTCGAAATTTATTAAGCAATTATAAACGAATCAAACTAATCTCTATGGAGCTATGTTTAAAACAATATTTTAAAATAATAGTAAAGTGAGAGAAGTCTTCCCATAAGAAATCAACAATAATTCTTTTTTTCATTAACAGAGCAAAAGCTTTTCTGTGATTACTCATAAATCTTCCACATATTTGCTTAAATATATCTAAATCGTGGATTAAAACTACAGATGTACAATTCACTAATTGTGGAAATCAAAAATAATTGTTATGTAACTTCAGTATGCAGCAAAACAATACCTAAGATTCATACTGAAAAACTCTGTGTTATATTTCCTGTAGCAAGTAACATAATCGAAGCAATGCTGCATTTGCAAAAGCATATTTCAAAGATTTCTGATTGTCTTGAACGTATAAAATGTATATTCTTGGCGATGTGTTTTTCGCTGGATGTGTTCAGCCGCTTTATACTATTTGACCACGACATTTTGGAACGTTGATGTTTACAAACTTCAAAACTTCGTCACCATTTTAATATCTACAACAACGTTTCTCACCGTGATATTGAAGATCTGCCAAATTATCTTCTTTTTTATTCTACTGAGTTGTTTTGTACGACGACTATTTCTTCGCAAGTTCCATGGAAGTGATATTTCCGTATGTGAAGATTTTAACACGATGTTTTAGTTCTTACTCACAGTCACAATTCCCTCCTTATGAGAGATCTGACCAAAAAAACTCATTGCCCAATTACATAATTCATCCATCGTACGACTACTTCGAAAACTAAAACCTGCACTACAAGGCCGAAAAGTTTTTTAATTCAATTGATCTCCAACGGAATGAGAAACAGATTCTCTACCTGTACGTGAGTTGCTGACAAACCGACCATTAGAATTCAGCAGTAATATCGTAGTGTGCTACGGGGATTTAATTAGATGATAAAACTATGTTAAATGAAAAAACAGCATTTTAGTTTTCGAAGTTGTATGCAGAGAAATATGGAAAAAAAGCAAATTTATTTTGCGAAATATTTTTGAAATACCTGAATTAGTATTTAATATGATACACAACACATTCTTTAAATTGTCTCCTCCATGTTCAATTATAATCATGCTAATTAAAGACGTCTTTGAGTAAAATGAGCATATTTGGTTGAAATCTGTATTCTCAGCGTTTCAGAGAGAAGAACAAAGTATATCTGGAATATTAATAAAAATTTGCTATGATATGAAAAATCGAAAACAACTTCATTTGAATTCATCATTTGATTATTAGCTTGATGCAGTCTGCTGGAATCAAAAGCTTTTCAGTGGAATAAGAAGCAGGAAGATTCAACGATGTCTTTATCTGATTTTCAAAATATAACTAAACAAAGAGCATATTAAATAAACAAATTAGATTAGGATTTCTAAAGGTATAATTAATTGAAGAATATACATATTTAATAGAAACCACCTTAACCAGAAATGGTGCAACGCGTAGAAATCCAATTAATGAAATAAGTAGCTTATACGGGACAAAAAATATTTTTCAGAACAAATGAATCAGAAGGTTTATAGTAAAGAGGCGACTAAATATTTACATTTAGAATAAACAAATATTTCTATGTCATAAAGCAGCATAAATGAATCATTACTGAAAATATTTATGCCGTGCGTTCTTTGGAATAAACAGGACATACTAAGATAGTCTGAAAATGACAAAGGTAAAGAATTATCTAAACCACTAATCAGAAATATAAATATTTCATCCCCCGCCCCCATACAAATAAAATATTTTCTCAGGATTATGCTATGCACTAAAGCATTTCTGAAGATATTCATTTAGATAGCTTCGTACAAAATAACACAATTTGAAGAATTTATCAAGCTGGGTATATCTAGAAAATTTTGGTTTTAAAAAACATCGCAAAATTCATTTATTTTTATATAATAAATTAATAAATCGCTTACTAATACGCACAGATTTTAATTGTAGCAGCTTTGTCTGCTGTCTATTCCAATGATTTTAATTCATAAAAATAACCGAAGTTTTAATGTGGGGGGGTAGATTTATATCTCGTTTATGAATATATAATGAGAAAAGAATTAGACAAATATTCTTACATAGTCTTAAAAGCATTTAATAACTAGATGCATAGAAATGCTAGAAAGAATTCGACCATTTTGCTTCCTGTTACAAAAACTGATTTCTCTTGTAAATAATTCAGCTATTTCACACATTCTTAATTCAACATATTTATTGTCTTGATATCATAAATTGAACATTTAAAAAACTGAAAATCAAGCAGGCGCAGATCATTCATAGTACTTAATTAAAATAATCCTATCTTGGAAAGGCAGATTGGAAAAATGAAACATCATATTTTCTAAGCAAAATTAACTGAAATTTTTACAGTATTTACTATTGGATTTTCAAACAATTTCAAAAATAAGTAATAATTAAATCTTATTGATGGAAATCCTTTAATAAATGCTTTAATACCATGAGTCAAAACTCACTTCGATTAAAAGAAAATGCCAGCTAATAAACTATCAAAAGCTATCGAAGATAATACCATCAGAGAGATTTTGCTTTTGCCTGGTATCTGTACTTATCGATAAAATAGAGGACTGATTTTCCACAGCGGATTAAAAAGGATTTTTATTGTCATGTCTATACGTACGTTTCTAGATATGTATATATATATATGTATGTATATACTTATGTATGCGTATATGTATGTATCTGGCATAATTCAAAAACTATTAGCCACAGAATATTGAAATTTTGTAAATGGGACCGCTTAATATGTAGTTGTGCGCCACCCATTGTTGTTGCAATCAGCGGAACCAAATGTACTTCCCGGCCTTTATTTTCGCAATCGTTGATCGCAGTCCTATATACTTTCATTTACAGAACTGTTTTAAATTATGAAAATATTCATGTTTTGTCAATGTCAAATTTTAAACATTTTAATTTCCGACTAACGAAATCTATCTTTTAATGCGGTCTCCTTCTTCCTAAACTTATAGTTTCAAACTTGTTATGAAAAAATAAAATTAGAAGAAATTCGACTCTTGTGTGAAAAACAATTAATCGGGATATTTAATTTCAAAATTTACAATTTTCGATGTCATTTTCGACTTGCTTTAAGAAATTGGTTAATTACACTGCTCGACATTGAAAATGCAACACCAAGAAGGAGTGGTGAGAAATTTATGCAAATTTTAGAGGCACGTCACTGAGTTGTGCGAATGATGTGAAATGCGCAGCTGTCCGACGGGCGTGGAGTAAGATATAAGGAAAGGAACGTGCAGAATGGGCAATATTCGTGTCATTATTTCAGCCAGACGAATTATCGAAGAAAGCTGGTTTTTGTCTCGGAGGATGCGTGCAATGAGAGAGAATGCAAGGCCGCCGTCAACGAAGGCACTTCCAGCAGATAGACGATTTTACGAGGGGTATCGTGATAGGACTGAGAAGGGCGGGTTCGTCCTTACATCAAATCGCAGCTGATACCCACATGGATGCGAGCACAGTGCATCGGCTATGGCGAACATGTTTGGAACAAGGAAATGTGGGAAGAAGTAGGGGTGCGGGTGCAGCCAGAGTTACGTCACCGCCGACAAGCTGTGGCGGTCCCTCAAGTCACTTGTACCGCGATTCTGCAGCATGTGCAAGATACCCTGGATGTTCCTGTGTCAACCAGAATCATTTCCCGTCGACTGGTTGAACGTGGCCTGCACTCACGGCGTCCGTTAAGAAGACTGCCATTGACCCCGCAGCATAGACGCCAACGTTTAGAATGGTGCCGGACTGGACGATGTAGATGACAGAATGGCGAAAAGTCGTGTTCTCAGATGATTCATGCTTCTGTCTATCCAGTGGCAGTCACCGCATACGTGTGGGGCGTCGATGTGGAGACAGATCTAATCCGGCAGTAACTGTGGAACGCCCCACCGCGCGACAACGAGGTATAATGGTTTGGGACGCTATTGCCTACGATTCCATGTCACCTCTAGTTCGTATTCAGGGCACTATGACGGGCCAACGATACTTGGATAATGTACTACGGTCGGTGGCCATTCTCTACCTTCAGGGGTTGCCTAATGCAATTTTTCGGCAGGATAATGCTGGAACACACAGTGCTCGCATCTGCCAACATGCTCTGCAAGGTATACAGATGCTTCCCTGCCCACGGTACTCTTCTGACCTGTCACCAATCGAACACGTGTGGGATGTGATTGGACGCCGTTTGCAGACTCTACCCTTGCCTCGTTCAGAAGGCAAACTGTGGCAAATGGTTGAAAGGGAATGGAGTGCCATCCCTCAGGACACCATCCGCACTCTTATTGACTCTATGCCTAGACGTGTTTCTCGTGCATCGCTGTCCGCGGTGGTCCTACATCCTACTGAGCTGACGCCGTTTTCGCTCTGTATTCTGACTATCATTTTGAAATAAAGATCACTTATTGCTGCTTGCTGTCTTTTTTTTTTTCCAAATTTCATCACTTTCTGACCACTCCTTCTTGGTGTTGCATTTTCAATGTCGAGCAGAGTATGTTAGAATAATTCGAGGAAACAGATTTAAATGAAGTGCAGGAAAAATTGTGTATAATTTAGTAGGACGCACGGGAAGTCATATGGTATACGCATCAGATATTTTTATGCATATATTATCTTAAAAATTATACAACAGTTTTAGTGAACGTAAACTTAATCATTCTGAGCAGCACAGCAATTAAGAGTAATCTGCCATTAAGAATAAACTGAATACTCACGAAATAAAATATAAATACTCACGAAATTCATTAATATAGGTATTACGAATTAGGAACATTTTTGAGTGGTATAATAATTTTCTGTGGAAGAGGGGAACTAATACTTCATTAATTCTGTATCACAAACTAGCTAGTTCATTTCTGCATGCGTTGAATTGTTCAGCTCTGTTACGAGTATTGGAAATACGTTATTAATACATAAATCATCTCTCCTTTTATGAGAATGACTAGAAACTACAAATAGAGTAGGAACAAATCTATTGGAGTTTCATGACTCGATTGCGTTCCGTGCGATTTTAAAATATGATACATATATATCAAACGCATGCTAGTAAATTAGAAAATTGATTTATACGACAGATAAAGCTGTATCAAAACAAAAATATGACATTTGACCTATACGGAAAGTCTGAATATTATGTTATACGAGTGATCAATTGCATCAAATTATGTAAAGCAGCTTTGATTATTGTAAGGGTATGTCGGCTGATTTACCTTCTTGGCACTTTTAGATTAGACTTTTATAATTTACGCCTTTTTTATAGGAGCATATGCAGAATCTGAACTTTTAAGTTGTATAAATGTACTCAGAGGAATGAAGCTCACCATAATACATATTGCTAAATATATACAAGACAAAGAATCTATAGAATTAATAACATTTTTGAAGAAATACGTATATGTTGCTTTCAGCGTTTTGAGAAAAATTGCAATGGATGCGTTTGAGTAGTTCTACAAACGTACGGCAATAAAAATTTGGCTTACAGAATAAATTTATTCAATTTAAGAGAAAAATATTATCTTAAGCTGAAACACTTGCTGAATTTTCAGTGGATCTTTCCGAGCTGCTAAAACTATCATAAATATACTACTCTAGCTCTGAATTTACAAAGTATATAAGTAGATAGAAAGTGACGGTTCACCGACACGCGGGTAGGGTAGGTGTGGGAGTGGCCAGTGACGTTTGGGGAAGGGAGGCTAGGTTATGCATGGTATCACGGGAAGATTGCAGCTTCCTAGAGGCTAATACTAGATAAGGGGTATGTTATAATTCCTCATTTAGTGAATAAGATGACGTCACACTTTGATAAGAGATTATCTTTTATTCATTTTCCGAAGGCTTTTGTTAATCAGTTTTTTAGCCTTTGTATTTTTTCTTCGTATTCCTATTTATTTAATACGTATATGATAGTTATTTCCTAGGTACCTTTAACGGCGCTTATTTTTGAATTTAATAACTGATTCAGAAGGCCTTAATTTTAGATGTAAATTTTCAATTTTTCCGCATATTGTAAGCCTTGTAATTTCCTATATACTCGGAATGTTACCTTATTTTTTAAATCTTCTGCTCCCAACATCAGATTTACTTTCCGTAATCTTATTATATTCCTTATTTTTATTTTTTATTGCATTTTACCCAGAATTTTTTCATGCCTTTAAACCTAGTACTTTCAATTCATTTGTTACATTTTACGAGCATAATTATTCAGATCTGCGTTTCTATTTATTATATTACTTAACTTTAGATGTAAATTTTTATCTTGTTTTTAACTAATTTAACTGTATTTTTACACTATATACATGACTTTTACTTGATTTCTTTCATACATTTTAACCTTCATAATTGTCAATATAGTCTTAATTTTAACACAATTCCTAATTTTCAGATCATACTCCTGACTTCTACTTAATCTAATTTTAGACGTAAATTTTATCTTCTTTGCTACTTTTTAACGTCTTTAATTTCCAACATACTCTAAATATGAACTAATTTGGTATATTTTCATACTCATTCAAGTTCATGACTTTTAATTTTTAACTAATTTTCATTCGTTTTTAACTAATTTCATACGTTTTAACCTTCGTAGTTTCAAATATGTTCTTAATTTTAGCTTAATTCCTCTATTTTCTGACCGTATATATGAGCTTTATATAATTTTAGATATTATTTTTAACTTGTTTGGTACATTTTGATCCTTCACAGTTTTTAAAGTACTTTAATTTTAAACTTATTCACTATATTGTATTTTCCTACCATATACCTAACTTTCACGTAATTTTAACTTCTGTAAATCTTAACTTCTTTTCTATTTTTTAACGTTTTTACTATCCAGCATCTCTGAATTTTAAATAATTTGCTATATTTTACACTCTGACTTTCACTTAATTTTTAACTACTTTCATACATTTTAACCTTCGTAATTTCAAACAGGCTCTTAAGCTTAACTCAATTCCTCTATTTTCTTACAATAGGCTTTATTTAATTTTAGATGCTATTTTTAAATTGTTTCGTACATTTCAAAATCTTCGTAATTTTTAAATTACTCTAAATTTTAACTCTTTTTTTTAATAATTTTCGATTGTAATCACGCTTTTGATTTTACTTTTTCAGCTAAATTTACATATTTAAATGTCTTGAACATATAGTTTTCAATAAAGCCTTTCATTTTATAGCCTTTAACTGTTCATGTCCAATTCATTGAATAGCCCCTATTTAGTCTATATTTTATAGTACTGTTTTAATTTGGCAATTCTACAATTTATCATTCTGCAGCAGTCGTAACATGAATTAATGCTGCTATTTTACGTCATTATTAACTTCATTCGCATTTTTAAACTTTAATATTTCCTGCATATCCTGACATTTCCTTATAGTTTTATATCACTTTTATATCTGAATGCATGCTTTTAAGCGCTTCAGCGTTACCAATGTTCAGTTTTAAACCTCGATTGTTATTAAGCTAACTTGATAGATTCCGTATTTAGAAAGAATCCACTACTTTCATGTATAATTTTAGAACCATATTCGCTGTTTCGTGTACTTTCTTATTATTTTAAACTTTTCATACCTTTTAATTCAGTATTTTTTACTAATTCACTGAAGCCCACATTACTTTAAATGTGCCGTCTATGCAAATGTTTACTTCATTACCTTTTCCTATACTAAGTACGGATATTTCTTGCCTTCATGGACAACTTTCATGAGTAATTAACGTTTCTTTACGTTTAACGTTACTAAGATAACGTTACTAAATTCTTAACGTTACTAAGATAAACATTTCTAGTACCGAATCAGAGATGAATGACCATTGATTTTACCCATTGGTTATAATTTCATGCCTTGAAATTTTGTTTTATTGATACAATTTTATTTCTAGTGCATAATGTTAACACATTTTTAGAACTTAGTTCAGTTCCAACTAAATTTCCTTAGACAATTACAGGTATAGACTATTTTTTTAATTTCTTAGACTAGGATGTTCTTTCATGAATGTCAATATCCATTAACTTATTTACCAATTTATTTTATTATGAACGAAATCTTTTGAAACACTAAAATACCTTTACGCAACATATATTTTTACCAATACACATATAGTTACACAAGGAACAAAAGAAAGAAACAGTAAGAGACATTTTACCCAAATCTCCACTATATTTCCAAATTTTTAACCTTCTGAATCCCGAATACAGAAATTTTTTCATAAAATACTCATTATATCAGTTAAATATTCATGACGAACAACCCTTTTTGAACACAAAATTACACCCAAATAATTGATGCATTTTCTTATAATTATACGCATATGTTTGTATTATAGGAACTTTCTACGTACTTTTGAGAAATGCAATCTAATTAATGTTGCTAAATATTACATTTTTCCAAGAGAAAAACTCCAAACATTACCTAAATCCTTCAAGCTGTTCTGCATTATCACTTCGGTGCAGAATACATATCTTAGAACTATTGTCTTAATTTAAGAACGAAATAAACATTTTCATTTAATGTTTTATCTAAAATGAGGGTAATGTGGTGTATTTAATTATGACAAAGCACACTAGGGCTATCTGCCTAAGGGGAGGGATGCCTTCGTGGAGGACTTTCTAAGGGAAACTGGCTCGTATACACGTTACACATGGAAAAACCACGAAAACACCCATGCAGCCAGCCCGTTCGCGGGATTCGAACCTCGGACCGAACTACCAATGTTCAGCGACTTTACCGCCAAAATGAGGGTAGAAATTTACCAAATTTAAGTTAGCTACCCAGAATTCTCAACAAGTTTTAGGATATGTGCTATAGGAAGCAAATTATTTACCTAAAAATGAGTCTTAACCAATTCTTATCGGCTTCAGATTTGCTATTAGTTGGGAAAACCTGACGATCACTTTATCTAGCCTTGTCAGTATACACATAAGAACCACGAATCATTGTGAAGTGCAATCAGCACTTCAGATACATTTAATGCTGATTCAACTAATTTTAATTAACTTTTAATTAAGAATTTTAAAAGATAAGCATATTTATGCTACATATTATTAGATTAATGACAAACATTATTGGGGGTGGGAATACAATTAAATATCCAAGACCCACGGGCCCACTAAGAGCAATAGGA